>NW_028158296.1:37500-154491 GCF_964263955.1 Coregonus lavaretus
TGATGTCGTTCTGTCCTTGAGCTGTTCTTGTCTATTAACGTTCTGTATTATGTCATGTTTCATGTTTTGTGTGGACCACAGGAAGAATAGCTTCTGCTTTCGCAACAGCTAATGGGGATCCTAATAAAATACCCAAAAATACCAAAACACACGCACACACGCACACACACACATACACACACACACACACACACACACACACGCACACACCCTTCCAGACGCCAGTGGAAATTTACTACTGTATTTCCTGGTGTGTTCTTTCTTTCGTTAGCCTGTGTCAGCATATTCCACAGCCCTCATCCCACTCTTCTTTCTCTGGATAGAAAGAATGAGAGAGAAAGAAAAAAAGAAAGAGCTGTTGGAATATGTGTCAGTTGGCCACGTGGACCCAATATCCTCTTAGCCAGAGTAGATGTGGCACTGGAGTTAGTCTCACTGTCTGCTGCTAACGGGACGTTTCCTCACTCTCTCTCTCTCTTTCGCTGTCTCCTTCCCCTCTACAGTATCTCTCTAACTGTTTCTGTTCATCCCTATTTAACTGTCTCTGTTTCTCTGTCACTCTCTCTCTCTCTCTCTCTCTCTCTCTCTCTCTCTCTCTCTCTCTCTCTCTCTCTCTCTCTCTCTCTCTCTCTCTCAATTCAATTCCATTTCAATTTAAGGGCTTTATTGGCATGGGAAATGTATATTAACATTGCCAAAGCAAGTGAAGTAGATAGTAAACAAAAGTGAAATAAACAATAAATATTAACAGAAAACATTACACTCAGAAGTTCCAAAAGAATAAAGACATTTAAAATGTCATATTACGTCTATATACAGTGTGGTAACAATGTGCAAATAGTTAAAGTACAAATGGGAAAATAAATAAACATAAATATGCGTTGTATTTACAATGGTGTTTGTTCTTCACTGGTTGCCCTTTTCTTGTGGGAACAGGTCACAAATATTCCTGCTGTGATGGCACACTGTGGTATTTCACCCCGTAGATAAGGGAGTTTATCAAAATTGGGTTTGTTTGTCTCTCTCTCTCTCTCTCTCTCTCTCTCTCTCTCTCTCTCTCTCTCTCTCTCTCTCTCTCTCTCTCTGGCACTCTGTAGAAGTAAATATCTGAGTTCAGGGTTTGGCACCTAAACCACTTCCCAGTCTGACTAGCACAATAACACAGACCAGTGAGCTGAGGACACACTCACTCAGAGACAAAAAGAGACACACACTCACATACACACACAGACACTTCTATACACATTTACACACACCAGGCTTTGCTTTTTGCTTTCATCCCAGGAGAGTGACAGTCATGTTAGCTTCTCTCAAGCAGTGCAGTATTGACATCTAGGAGCGGGGAGGGAGAGAGGGAGGAGTAGAGGACCCATACACCCATTAGCCCTCACACTGCTACTGATGGAGAGAGAGCGGTAGGGAGGTATTTTGGTATTTGGTATTTTATTAGGATCCCCATTAGCTGTTGCAAAAGCAGCAGCTACTCTTCCTGGGGTCCACACAAAACATGAAAAATGACATAATACAGAACATTAATAGACAAGAACAGCTCAAGGACAAAACTACATAAAAAATGTTTAAGGCACACGTAGCCTACATATCAATACATACACACAAACTATCTAGGTCAAATAGGGGAGAGGCGTTGTGCCGTGAGGTGTTGCTTTATCTGTTTTTTTAAACCAGGTTTGCTGTTTATTTGAGCAATAACGGCTCTATATAATACTGTACGCTTTCTTGAATTTGTTCTGGATTTGGGGACTGTGAAAGGACCCCTGGTGGCATGTCTGGTGGGGTAAGTGTGTGTGTGTCAGAGCTGTGAAAGGACCCCTGGTGGCATGTCTGGTGGGGTAAGTGTGTGTGTGTGTCAGAGCTGTGAAAGGACCCCTGGTGGCATGTCTGGTGGGGTAAGTGTGTGTGTGTCAGAGCTATGTCTAAGTTGACTATGCAAACAATTTGGGATTTTCAACACATTAATGTTTCTTATAAAAAGAAGAAGTGGTACAGTCTGTCTCTCCTCAACTCTTAGCCAAGGGTAGAGAGACTGGCATACATAGTATTTATATCAGCCCTCTGATTACAATGAAGAACAAGACGTGCCGCTCTGTTTTGGGCCAGCTGCAGCTTAACTAGGTATTTCCTTGCAGCACTGGACCACAGGACTGGACAATAATCAAGATTAGACAAAATTAGAGCCTGCAGAACTTGCTTTTGGTGTCAGAAAAGCAGAGCATATATTTATTACGGACAGACCTCTCCCCATCTTTACAACCATTGAATCTATATGTTTTGACCATGATAGTTTACAATCTAAGTTAACGCCAAGTAATTTAGTCTCCTCAACTTGTTCAACAGCCACAACATTCATTACCAGATTCAGCTGAGGTCTAGAATTTAGGGAATGATTTGTACCAAATACAATGCCCTTAGTTTTAGAGATGTTCAGGACCAGTTTATTAGTGGCCACCCATTCCAAAACAGACTGCAACGCTTTGTTAAGGGTTTCAGTGACTTCATTAGCTGTGGTTGCTGATGCGTGTATGGTTGAATAATCAGCATACATGGACACACATGCTTTGTTTAATGCCAGTGGCAGGTCTTTGGTAAAATGGGGGGAGGGAGAGAGGGAGGGGTAGAGGACCCATTCACCCACTACCCCTCACACAACTACTGATGGAGCGAGAGAGGGAGGGAGGGTCTACATTAATCTGCCAGTTTATTAGGTACACCCATCTAGAACTGGGTCGGACCCCCCTTTGTCTCCAGGATTCTATATGTCGGAAATGTTCCACAGGCATGTTGGTCCATGCTGATGTGATGGCATCACACAGTTGCTGCAGATCGGACGGCGGTACACCACCGCCACCAGCCTTTACCGATGACACCAGGCAGGATGGGTCCATGGACTCATGCTGCTTAAGCCAAATCCTGACTCTGCCATCAGCATGACATTTATCCACTCCTCAATTGTCCAATGTTGGTGATCACATGCCCAATGGAGTGGCTTCTTCTTGTTTTTAGCTGATAGGAGTGGAACCCAGTGTGGTCGTCTGCTGCATTAGCCCATCCATGACAAGGATCGAGAAGTTGTGCTGTTAGCTTGCCCTCTTACCATTTTCTTTCGACCTCGCTCATCAACAAGCTTTAACCCACAGGACTGCCGCTGACTGGATGTTTTTTGGTTGCCACAACATTCTTGGGGTACCCTAGTCACTGTAGTTTCTGAGATACTGGATCTGGCGTGCCTGGCACCAATGATCATACCACTCTCGCTTAGGTCACTTGTTTTGCCCATTCTAAAGTTCAATCAAACAGTAACTGAATGCCTTGATGCCTGTCTGCCTGCTTTATATAGCAAGCTATAGCCACGTGACTCACTGTCTGTAGTAGCAATCCATTTTCCTGTACCTAATACACTGGCCAGTGAGTGTAGACTCCCCTAGCTAAACATCACACAACTATTGAGGGAGAGAGGGAGAGAGACAGAGAGAGGGAGAGAGAGAGAGAGAGAAAGAGAGGGGTGAGACAGTGATGCAGCTTGAGCCCCACCCTCTTCAACATATATGTCAATGCAGCACCCAGCCTCACCCTACTGGACTCAAATGTCTACTGTTTGCAGATGATCTGGTGCCTCTGTCCCCAACGAAGGAGGGCCTACAGCAGCACCTAGATCTTCTGCACAGATTCTGTCAGACTTAGGCCCTGACAGTGAATCTCAGTAAGACAAAAATAAAGGTGTTCCAAAAAAGGCCCAGTAGCCAAGAAAACAAATACACATTCTATCTAGACACCGTTGCCATAGAGCACATAAATAATTACACCTACCACGGCCTAAATATCAACACCACAGGTAACTTCCACGAGGCTGTGAATTATCTAACAGACAAGGCAAGAACGGCCTTCTATGCCATCAAAAGGAACATAAAACTCAACATCCCAATTAGGGTCTGCCTAAAAATACTTAAATCAGTTGTCGAGCCCATTGCCCTCTATGGTTGTGAGGTCTGGGGTCCACTCACCAACCAAGAATTCACAAAATGGGACAAACACATAAATTGAGACTCTGCATGCAGAAATCTGCAAAATTATACTTTGTGTACAACGCAAAACCCCAAACAATGCATGCAGAATAGAATTAGGACTATACCCGCTAGTTTACAAAATCTAGAAAATAGCTGTTAAATTCTACAATCACCTAAAAGTAAGCGATGCCCACACATTCCACCACAAAGCCATCACCTACAGAGAGATGAACCTAGAGAAGAGTCCCCTCTGCCAGTTGGTTCTGGGGCTCTGTTCACAAACACAAACAGACCCCACAGAGCCCAAGGACAGAAACACATTTAGACCCAACACATTTAGACCCAACCAATGGCGCTAGAGGGGATGGCTGCCGTTTTACGGGCTCCTAACCAACTGTGCTATATTGTTTGTTTTTTCGCATTATTTGTAACTTATTTTGTACATAATGTTGCTGCTACCATCCCTTATGACCGAAAAGAGCTTCTGGATATCAGAACAGCGATTACTCACCTCGAACTGGACGAAGATTTTTATTTAAGGAGTCCGACGCAAAGGATATACTGCTTCCTTGAGACCAGGCCCAAATCCCTGTCATTCGCGTGAAGAAAAGACGGAAATACAGGGGGCGGAGATCGGGGTGCCTTGTGAGAATTCGTCGGCGAGTGGGTAACCCGCCTCTACCATCCGTTCTATTGGCCAACGTGCAATCATTGGAAAATAAACTTGATGATCTCCGTTCAAGATTATCCTACCAACGGGACATTAAAAACTGTAATATCTTATGTTTCACCGAGTCGTGGCTGAATGACGACACAAATAATATAGAGCGGGCTGGGTTTTCCATACATCGGCAGGACAGAGCAGCTACGTCTGGTAAGACGAGGGGTGGGGGTGTGTGTATATTTGTCAATAACTGGTGCGCAATGTCTAATATTAAAGAAGTATTGAGGTATTGCTCGCCTGAGGTAGAGTACCTCATGATAAGCTGTAGACCACAATATCTACCAAGAGAGTTTTCATCTATATTATTCGTAGCCGTCTATTTACCACCACAAACCGATGCTGGCACTAAGACCACACTCAACGAGCTGTATAAGGCCATAAGCAAACAAGAAAATTATCATCCAGAAGCGGCTCTCCTAGTGGCCGGGGACTTTAATGCTGGCAAACTTATATTTTATTTTATTTATTTTTATTTCACCTTTATTTAACCAGGTAAACCAGTTGAGAACAAGTTCTCATTTACAACTGCGACCTGGCCAAGATAAAGCAAAGCAGTGCGATAAAAACAACAACACAGAGTTACATATGGGGTAAAACAAAACAAAGTCAAAAATACAACAGAAATAAATATATATACAGTGTGTGCAAATGTAGCAAGTTATGGAGGTAAGGCAATAAATAGGATATAGTGCAAAATAATTACAATTAGTATTAACACTGGAATGATAGATGTGCAAGAGATGATGTGCAAATAGAGATACTGGGGTACAAATGTGCAAAATAAATAACAATATAGGGATGAGGTAGTTGGGCGGGCTAATTTCAGATGGGCTGTGTACAGGTGCAGTGATCGGTATGGTGCTCTGACAACTGATGCTTAAAGTTAGTGAGGGAGATAAGTGTCTCCAGCTCCAGAGATTTTTGCAATTTGTTCCAGTCATTGGCAGCAGAGAACTGGAAGGAATGGCGGCCAAAGGAGGTGTTGGCTTTGGGGATGACCAGTGAGATATACCTGCTGGAGCGCAGACTACGGGTGGGTGTTGCTATGGTGACCAATGAGCTAAGATAAGGCGGGGATTTGCCTAGCAGTGATTTATAGATGGCCTGGAGCCAGTGGGTTTGGCGACGAATATGTAGTGAGGACCAGCCAACAAGAGCGTACAGGTCACAGTGGTGGGTAGTATATGGGGCTTTGGAGACAAAACGGATGGCACTGTGATAGACTACATCCAATTTGCTGAGTAGAGTGTTGGAGGCTATTTTGTAAATGACATCGCCGAAGTCAAGGATCGGTAGGATTGTCAGTTTTACGAGGGCATGTTTGGCAGCATGAGTGAAGGAGGCTTTGTTGCGAAATAGGAAACCGATTCTAGATTTAACTTTGGATTGGAGATTCTTAATGTGAGTCTGGAAGGAGAGTTTACAGTCTAACCAGACACCTAGATATTTGTAGTTGTCCACATACTCTAGGTCAGACCCGTCGAGAGTAGTGATTCTAGTCGGGTGGGCGGGTGCAAGCAGCGTTCGGTTGAAGAGCATGCATTTAGTTTTACTAGTGTTTAAGAGCAGTTGGAGGCTACTGAAGGAGTGTTGTATGGCATTGAAGCTCGTTTGGAGGTTTGTTAACACAGTGTCCAATGAAGGGCCAGATGTATACAAAATGGTGTCGTCTGCGTAGAGGTGGATCTGAGAGTCACCAGCAGCAAGAGCGACGTCATTGATATACACAGAGAAAAGAGTCGGCCCAAGAATTGAACCCTGTGGCACCCCCATAGAGACTGCCATAGGTCCAGACAACAGGCCCTCCGATTTGACACATTGAACTCTATCTGAGAAGTAGTTGGTGAACCAGGCGAGGCAGTCATTTGAGAAACCAAGGCTATTTAGTCTGCCAATAAGAATGCGGTGGTTGACAGAGTCGAAAGCCTTGGCCAGGTCAATGAAAACGGCTGCACAGTACTGTCTATTATCGATCACGGTTATAATATCATTTAGGACCTTGACCGTGGCTGAAGTGCACCCATGACCAGCTCGGAAACCGGATTGCATAGCGGAGAAGGTACGGTGGGATTCGAAATGGTCGGTGATCTGTTTGTTGACCTGGCTTTCAAAAATGTTTGAAAGGCAGGGCAGGATGGATATGGGTCTGTAGCAGTTAATATCTGTTTTACCTAATTTCTACCAGCATGTCACATGTGCAACCAAAGGAAAAAAAACTCTGGACCACATTTACTCCACACACAGAGACGTATACAAAGCTCTCCCTCGCCCTCCATTTGGCAAATCTGACCATAATTCTATCCTCCTGAGTCCTGCTTACAAGCAAAAACTAAAGCAGGAAGTACCAGTGACTCGCTAAGTACGGATGTGGTCAGATGACACAGATGCTACGCTACAGGACTGTTTGGCTAGCAGAGACTGGAATCTGATCCGGGAATCATCCAATGGCATTGAGGAGTATACCACCTTAGACTCCGGCTTCATCAATAAGTGCATCAACGACGTCGTCCCCACAGTGAACATGCGTACATATCCCAACCAGAAGCCATGGATTACAGGCAACATTCGCACCGAGATAAAGGCAAGAGCTGCCACTTTCAAGGAGTGGGACACTAATCTGGACGCTTATAAGGAATCCTGCTATGCCCTTAGACAAACCATCAAACAGGAAGAGTGTCAAAACAGGACTAAGACTGAATCCTACTACATCGGCTCTGACGCTCGTCGGATGTGGTAGAGCTTGCAAACTATTACGGACTACAAAGGGAAACCCAGCCGCGAGCTGCCCAGTGACGCGAGCCTACCAGATGAGCAAAATGCCTTTTATGCTCGCTTCGAGACAAGCAAGGACTGAAGCATGCATGAGATGCACCAGCTGTTCCGGACGACTGTGTGATAATGCTCTCCATAGCCGATGTGAGCAAGACCTTTAAACAGGTCAACATTCACAAGAACGAGGGCCAGATGGATTACCAGGACGTGTACTCAGAGCATGCGTGGACCAACTGACAAGTGTTTTCATTTACATTTTCAACCTCTCCCTGACGGAGTCTGTAATACCTACATGTTTCAAGCAGACCATCATAGTCCCTGTGCCCAAGAAAGCGAAGGTAACCTGCCTAAATGACTACCGCCCCGTAGCACTCACGTCGGTAGCCATGAAGTGCTTTGAAGGGCTGGTCATGACTCACATCAAGACCATCATCCCAAAAAACCCTAGACCCACTCCAATTTGCATACCGCCCCAACAGATCCACAGATGACGCAATCTCAATCGCACTCACACTGCCCTTTCCCACCTGGACAAAAGGAACACCTATGTGAGAATGCTGTTCATTGACTACAGCTCAGCGTTCAACACCATAGTGCCCACAAAGCTCATCACTAAGCTAAGGGCCCTGGGACAAAACACATCCATCTGCAACTGGATCCTGGACTTCCTGACGGGCCGCCCCCAGGTGGTAAGGGTAGGCAACAACACATCTGCCACGCTGATCCTCAACACTGGGGCCCCTCAATGGTGCGTGCTTAGTCCCCTCCTGTACTTCCTATTCACCCACAACTGCGCGGCCAAGCACGACTCCAATACCATCATTAAGTTTGCTGACGACACAACAGTGGTAGGCCTGATCACCGAAAACGATGAGACAGACTATAGGGTCGTCAGGTCGGAGACCTGGCAGTGTGGTGCCAGGACAACAACCTTTCTCTCAATGTGAGCAAGACAAAGGAGCTGATCGTGGACTACAGAAAAATGAGGGCTGAACAGGCCCCCATTAACATCGATGGGGCTGTAGTGGAGTGGGTCGAGAGTTTCAAGTTCCTTGGCGTCCACATCACCAACAAACTATCATCGTCCAAACACACCAAGACAGTCGTGAAGAGGGCACGACAACACCTTTTCCCCCTCAGGAGACTGAAAAGATTTGGCATGGGTCCCCAGATCCTCAAAAAGTTATACAGCTGCACCATCGAGAGCATCCTGACCGTTTGCATCACCGCCTGGTATGGAAACTGCTCGGCATCCGACCGTAAGGCGCTACAGAGGGTAGTTTGTACGGCCCAGTACATCACTGGGGCCAAGCTTCCTGCCATCCAGGACCTATATACTAGGCGGTGTCAGAGGAAGGCCCAAAAAATGTCAAAGACTCCAGTCACCCAAGTCATAGACTGTTATCTCTGCTACCGCACGGCAAGCGGTACCAGAGCGCCAAATCTAGGTCCAAAAGGCTCCTTAATAGCTTCTACCCCCAAGCCATAAGACTGCTGAACAATTAATCAAATGGCCACCCGGACTATTACATTGACACCCCCCCCCCCCCCCCCCCACCCCCCTTTGTTTTTATGCTGCTGCTACTCACTGTTTATTATCTATGCATAGTCACTTTACCCCTACCTACATGTACAAATTACTTGGACTAACCTGTACCCCCACACATTGACTCGGTACCGGTACCCCCTTTGTATAGCCTTGTTATTGTTATCTTATTGTGTTACTTTTCATTTTATTTTTTACTTTAGTTGATTTAGTAAATATTTTCTTAACTCTATTTCTTGAACTGCATTTTTGGTTAAGGGCTTGTTAGTAAGCATTTCACGGTAAGGTCTACACCTGTTGTATTCGGCGCATGTGACAAATAAAATTTGATTTGATTATGAGAAAGCAAAAAGATAACTATTTCACACACTGGAAAGAATCAACCAAAAAAAGTAGCAAATTGGAATGTTATCTGGCCCTAAACAGAGAGTAAACAGCGGTAGAATACCTCATTATTGTGACTGACCCCAAATTAAGAAAATCCTTGACTATGTACAGACTCAGTGAGCATAGCCTTGCTATTGAGATAGGTCGCTATAGGAAGACCTGTCTCTCAAGAGAAGACAGGTTATGTGCCCACTGCCCACAAAATGAGGTGGAAACTGAGCTGCACTTCCACATTAGAGACACATATTTCCCACAGATCACAAAGACCCACAAATAATTTGAAAACAAATCAAATATTGATTAACTCCCATATCTGTTAGGCGAAATACCATAGTGTGCAATCACAGCAGCAGGATTTGTGGCCCATTGCCATGAGAAAAGGGAAACCAGTGGAACACAAACAACATTGTAAATACAACCATATTTATATGTTCATTTATTTTCCCTTTCATACTTCAACTACTTGCACATTGTTACAACACTGTACATAACCAATAATATAACATTTGAAATGTCTCTATTCTTTTAAAACTTGTGTAATGTTTACTAATGTTTCCCTTGTTTATTTCCCTTTGTTTATTGTCTATTCCATTTGCTTTGGCAATGTAAACAATGTTTCCCATGCCAATAAAGCCCTTTGAATTGAATTGAGAAAATAAACTAAGTAATATTCTGTCTGAAACTACTTCTGAAGCCAAAAAGTAGAAGACAATAATCTCTAGATAATTTTTCATATAAAGCTAAGTAAATAAGGCTACTAAGCTACCAAGCTGCTAGGACAGAACAGACCTGGCTGCAGCTTCAATCAGCATTAAAATGTGAAGTGAGATGTGTGAAAACTCTTGAGCCCAATAATGGCAGGAGAGTTTCACAGCCTCCCCCACCCAAATGCAGAGGCCTTTGAAGCCCACTGCTCCATGGCTTCCCCCCTGTGCAGATGTCATCACAGTACAGTACCCCTTGGATATTAAAAATAACACTGCACGGAATGAGTACAAAATTAAGCTCCTCAAGGACAATACAGATACACCATTTGCTAACTGCTACAAAGAGGGGAATGTAAGCAACTTAGTTTTCCACACAGACCATCCCCTGGCATGGCACACTGCTATAAGAGCAAAATACCCCTATGTCAAGAGAGAGGGTATTGGCCCAGGGTAGGAACTCAGAATACTAGACATTGAGGATATTGAAACAACCTCTGTTAACGTGTACAAGTCTACTCATGTGTCACACTCGTCGGGTGAGGTTGTGTTTTCTCTAGCAGGAGGTAAGCTTGGCTTCTTATATGGTGTTGAGTAAAGCTTAAACCATGTATTTAGATTGTAGGTAGGTATTGTAGTTAGGTATTGTAGGTAGTTTATTTAGGTAGTTATTGTAGGTAATTATTGTAGGTAAGTATTGTATTCGAGTGAGCCCGGTGAAGCACGAGGCTAGCTAACCCACTACCTGGACCAATAAAGCTAGCTATCTAGCGGGTAGCTACTGGTAACTTTTAGCAACTGTGGATAGTTGTTTCCAATGTTATTTCACGCTTAAGAGTACCTGTAATTAAGCCAGCTAGCTACCTACCATTCAGATGTTTTTCTAACCTCATTATCTGAAGCATTAACGTTAGGTAGTTAGTAGCTACTGTACTTAATTACAGCTACTGATTGCAGAAGACCAATGTCTTCTTGTCTGCCACCCAGACAGCTGGCGTCGGGTAAGTTTGGCTTTATACATAGCTTGGGCTTTGTCGAGTAAGGCTTAAACTATGTATTTAGATTGTAGTTAGGTATTGTAGGTAGGCATCGTGGGTTGTTGTGGGTAGTTATTATATGTAATTATTGTAGGTTAGTATTGTATTCGGCGGTGCCGGGTGTAGCACGAAGCTAGCTAGCTAGCTAACTCACCTCCTGGACTAGCTGGCGAGTAGCTATTAGCAACGGTAGCAACTAAATACAATATCCTTTTAGCCAGCTACATTCGTTCGCAGCGACGCCGTTTTTCAAACAAAGTCAACACAGCAGCCATTGCTAGCTAGCCAACACTACCAGCTAGCTGTACTGTAGCAGCTAAATACAATATATTTGTGCTAGCTAGCCAACGTTTAATTATTGCTGCGTTATGAAAGGAACTAGACACGGACACGAATTATCTGTTTAGTGTGTTAACACACTATTGGTAGTTTGTTGTAACCAAGTATTGGTGCTAAACTGTGTGTTATTGGATGCTAGCATGCTAGTTAGCTATGGCGTCATAGTTAGCTAGCTGAATTAAGTAAGTTGAGTCTATTCCTTGAAACATTGAACCGCTGTAGTTTACAACAACTCTAATTTCTAAAGTGGAAGTTGGGAGAGTTTTATTCGGGTGGTTCAGTGAAACAATTATAGTTTCTGAGGTGGAAGTTGGGAGAGTTATATTTGGGAGTTTTGGTGAGGGAGGCCCTGCTCTCTCCTTTCCCAGATGTTTAGTTCATTTCATTCCGATCTCCTCTGCATTATTGTAGCCATCTGCTACAGCCTGTCAACTATGCCTCTGCCTATCCCTGTTCTCTCCTCTCCGCACAGGCTACACAAATGCCTCACACCGCGTGGCTGCTGCCTCTCTAACCTGGTGGTCCCTGCACGCACCACACACCTGGAGTTCCAGGTCTCAGGCAGCCTCTGGAACTGCCGTTCTGCTGCCAACAAGGCTGACTTCATCCCAGCCTATGCTACCCTCCAGTCCCTCGACTTCCTGGCGCTGACGGAAACATGGATTACCACTGAAAACACTGCTACTCCTACTGCTCTCTCCTCGTCTGACCATATGTTCTCGCATACCCCGAGAGCATCTGGTCAGAGGGGTGGTGGCACAGGAATCCTCATCTCTCCCAAGTGGACATTCTCAATTTTTCCCCTAACCCATCTGTCTATCTCCTCATTTGAATTCCATGCTGTCACAGTCACTAGCCCATTTAAGCTTAATATCCTTGTCATCTATCGCCCTCCAGGTTCCCTTGGAGAGTTCATCAATGAGCTTGACGCCTTGATAAGTTCCTTTCCTGAGGATGGCTCACCCCTCACAGTTTTGGGGGATTTCAACCTCCCTACGTCTACATTTGACTCATTTCTCTCTGCCTCCTTCTTTCCACTCCTCTCCTCTTTTGACCTCACCCTCTCACCGTCCCCCCCTACTCACAAGGCAGGCAATACGCTTGACCTCATCTTTACTAGATGCTGCTCTTCTACTAATCTCACTGCAACTCCCCTCCATGTCTCCGACCACTACTTTGTATCCTTTTCTCTCTCGCTCTCCTCCTACACTACTCACTCTGCCCCTACACAGATGGTAATGCGCTGCCGCAACCTTCGCTCTCTCTCTCCCACTACTCTCTCCTCTTCCATCCTATCATCTCTTCCCTCTGCTCAATCCTTCTCCCTCCAATCTCCTGATTCTGCCTCCTCAACCCTCCTCTCCTCCCTTTCTGCATCCTTTGACTCTCTGTGTCCCCTATCCTCCCGGCCGGCTCAGTCCTCCCCTCCAGCTCCGTGGCTTGATGACTCACTGCGAGCTCACAGAACAGAGCTCCGGGCAGCTGAGCGGAAATGGAAGAAAACTAGACTCCCTGCGGACCTGGCATCTTTTCACTCCCTCCTCTCTACATTTTCTTCATCTGTTTCTGCTGCTAAGGCCACTTTCTACCACTCTAAATTCCAAGCATCTGCCTCTAACCCTAGGAAGCTCTTTGCCACATTCTCCTCTCTGCTGAATCCTCCCCCCCCCCCCCCCCTCCTCCCTCTCTGTGGATGACTTCGTCAACCACTTTGAAAAGAAGGTTGACGACATCCGATCCTCGTTTGTTAAGTCTAATGACACTGCTGGTCCTGCTCACACTGCCCTACCCTATGCTTTGACTTCTTTCTCCCCTCTCTCTCCAGATAAAATCTTGCGACTTTGACTGCAGGCCGCCCAACAACCTGCCCGCTTGACCCCATCCCCTCCTCTCTTCTCCAGACCATCTCCGGTGACCTTCTCCCCTACCTCACCTCGCTGATCAACTCATCCTTGACCGCTGGCTATGTCCCTTCCGTCTTCAAGAGAGCGAGAGTTGCACCCCTTCTCAAAAAACCAACACTCGATCCCTCTGATGTCAACAACTACAGACCAGTATCCCTTCTTTCTTTTCTTTCCAAAACTATTGAGCGTGCCGTCTTTAGCC
This sequence comes from Coregonus lavaretus, assembly GCF_964263955.1. Taxonomy (NCBI): domain Eukaryota; kingdom Metazoa; phylum Chordata; class Actinopteri; order Salmoniformes; family Salmonidae; genus Coregonus; species Coregonus lavaretus. Next base: position 51,138 of record NW_028158296.1, read on the forward strand.
AACTCTCTTGCTATCTCTCTCAGAATGACCTTCCTGATCCTAACCAGTCAGGTTTCAGGACTGGTCATTCAACTGAGACTGCTCTTCTCTGTGTCACGGAGGCTCTCCGCACAGCTAAAGCTAACTCTCTCTCCTCTGCTCTTGTCCTTCTAGACCTGTCTGCTGCCTTTGATACTGTGAACCATCAGATCCTCCTCTCCACCCTCTCCGAGCTGGGCATCTCCGGCGCGGCTCACTCTTGGATTGCGTCCTACCTGACCGGTCGCTCCTACCAAGTGGCGTAACGAGAAGCTGTCTCCGCACCACGTGCTCTCACCACTGGTGTCCCCCAGGGCTCAGTTCTAGGCCCTCTCCTATTCTCGCTATACACCAAGTCACTTGGCTCTGTCATATCCTCACATGGCCTCTCCTATCATTGCTACGCTGACGATACACAACTAATCTTCTCCTTTCCCCCTTCTGATAACCAGGTGGCGAATCGCATCTCTGCATGTCTGGCAGACATATCAGTATGGATGACGGATCACCACCTCAAGCTGAACCTTGGCAAGACGGAGCTGCTCTTCCTCCCGGGGAAGGACTGCCTGTTCCATGATCTCGCCATCACGGTTGACAACTCCGTTGTGTCCTCCTCCCAGAGTGCGAAGAGCCTTGGCGTGACCCTGGACAATACCCTGTCGTTCTCCGCTAACATCAAGGCGGTGACCCGATCCTGCAGGTTCATGCTCTACAACATTCGGAGAGTACGACCCTGCCTTACACAGGAAGCGGCACAGGTCCTAATCCAGGCACTTGTCATCTCCCGTCTGGATTACTGCAACTCGCTGTTGGCTGGGCTCCCTGCCTGTGCCATTAAACCCCTACAACTCATCCAGAATGCCGCAGCCCGTCTGGTGTTCAACCTTCCCAAGTTCTCTCACGTCACCCCGCTCCTCCGCACACTCCACTGGCTTCCAGTTGAAGCTTGCATCTGTTACAAGACCATGGTGCTTGCCTATGGAGCTGTGAGGGGAACGGCACCTCCGTACCTTCAGGCTCTGATCAGTCCCTACACCCAAACGAGGGCATTGCGTTCATCCACCTCTGGCCTGCTGGCTCCCCTTCCTCTGCGGAAGCATAGTTCCCGCTCAGCCCAGTCAAAACTGTTCGCTGCTCTGGCACCCCAATGGTGGAACAAGCTCCCTCACGACGCCAGGACAGCGGAGTCACTCACCACCTCCCGGAGACATTTGAAACCCCACCTCTTTAAGGAATACCTGGGATAGGATAAAGTAATCCTTCTACCCCCCCCCCCCCCCCCCCCCCCCCCCTCTTAAAAAAAAATATAATAATAATAATATTGTAAAGTGGTTATCCCACTGGTTATAGGGTGAATGCACCAATTTGTAAGTCGCTCTGGATAAGAGCGTCTGCTAAATGACGTAAATGTAAAATGTAAATGGAACAGTAATGGTGCAGGGCATCCTCATGCAGTTTCAGCAGGACTTTTACGGGATCAAAGAGAGAGCAGAGCAGGAATAGCTCTCTTTTGGTGACGACTCCCCCATCCTGAGTGAGTCTGATCCTACCTCATCCTCAAACTGCCCTTCAGACGAGCAGCCGCAAGAGGAGAGTTACCCCCCCCCCCCCCCCCCCCCCCATACCCGGACTACAACCTCAACCCCACAATGGGACAGACAACACAGGACCCACCAACCCAACATACCCCACCCCCTCCTAACAGCCTAACAGAGGACCTACACCCAGACCACAGTATCACCAGCCACACCCCAACCAGCTAAACCCTCCCCCCCCCAAACAAACCCTGGCCACACCCTATATAGGCCCTCCCATACTTTAACGATGACAGCTTCTCCATCCTAGAGGGGGAGATCAACCATTTCCAGGCCCAGGGACATGTACTAGTCTGTGGCGACCTAAATGCCAGAACTGGAGAAGAACCTGACACTCTCAGCACACAGGGGGACAAACACCTACCTGGAGGTGACAGTATTCCCTCCCAAATATGCCCCCCCTATACACAACTATGACAAAACAACCAACAAAAACGTGGCACAACTCCTGCAGCTCTGTCACATGCTGGGTCTGTACATAGTCAATGGTACGCTTCAAGGAGACTCCTATGGTAGGTACACCTACAGCTCATCCCTTGGCAGTAGTACTGTGGATTACTTTATCACTGACCTTTTATTTTTATTTTTTTAATTTTATTTAGCAGACGCTCTTATCCAGAGCAATTAGGGTTAAGTGCCTTGCTCAAGGGCACATCGACAGATTTCTCACTTAGTCAGCTCAGGGATTAGAACCAGCGACCTTTCGGTTACAGGCACAACGCTCTTAACCACTGAGCTACCTGCCGCCCACCTGACCTCAACCCAGATTCCCTCAGAGTGTTCAGCCCACTGAAACCCCTATCAGATCACAGCAAAATCAGAGTCTACTTGAACAGAGCAATACTCAATCATGAGGCATCAAAGCCTAAGGAACTGCACAATATTGAAAAAAATGCTATAGATGAAAGGAAAGTAGTGTAGAAATCTACCAAAAAACAATTAGGCAACAACAAATTCCATCCCTTTTAGACAACTTCCTGGACAAAACATCAAATAAAAACAATTACAATTTTAAAACAATGACAAATGGTTTGATGAAGAATGCAAAAACCTTAGAAAGATATTGAGAAACCTATCCAACCAAAAACATAGACACCCAGAAAACCTAAGGCTATGCCTTCACTATGGTGAATCACTAAAACAATACAGAAATACACTATGGAAAAAGAAGGAACAGCACGTCAGACATCAGCTCAATGTTATTGAAGAATCCATAGAATCTATCAACTTCTGGGAAAATTGGAACACACTAAACAAACAACGACATGAATAGTTACGTATCCAAAATGGAGATATATGGATAAACCACTTCTCCAATCTTTTTGGCTCTATAACAAAGAACAAATAGCAAAAACATATACAGTGGGGAGAACAAGTATTTGATACACTGCCGATTTTAAAGGTTTTCCTACTTACAAAGCAAGTAGAGGTCTGTAATTTTTATCATAGGTACACTTCAACTGTGAGAGACGGAATCAAAAACAAAAATCCAGAAAATCACATTGTATGATTTTTAAGTAATTAATTTTCATTTTATTGCATGACATAAGTATTTGATACATCAGAAAAGCAGAACTTAATATTTGGTACAGAAACCTTTGTTTGCAATTACAGAGATCATACGTTTCCTGTAGGTCTTGACCAGGTTTGCACACACTGCAGCAGGGATTTGGGCCCACTCCTCCATACAGACCTTCTCCAGATCCTTCAGGTTTCGGGGCTGTCGCTGGGCAATACGGACTTTCAGCTCCCTCCAAAGATGTTCTATTGGGTTCAGGTCTGGAGACTGGCTAGGCCACTCCAGGATCTTGAGATGCTTCTTACGGAGCCACTCCTTAGTTGCCCTGGCTGTGTGTTTCGGGTCGTTGTCATGCTGGAAGACCCATCCACGACCCATCTTCAATGCTCTTACTGAGGGAAGGAGGTTGTTGGCCAAGATCTCGCGATACATGGCCCCATCCATCCTCCCCTCAATACGGTGCAGTCGTCCTGTCCCCTTTGCATAAAAGCATCCCCAAAGAATGATGTTTCCACCTCCACGCTTCATGGTTGGGATGGTGTTCTTGGGGTTGTACTCATCCTTCTTCTTCCTCCAAACACGGCGAGTGGAGTTTAGACCAAAAAGCTCTATTTTTGTCTCATCAGACCACATGACCTTCTCCCATTCCTCCTCTGGATCATCCAGATCTTCATTGGCAAACTTCAGACGGGCCTGGATATGCGCTGGCTTGAGCAGGGGGACCTTGCGCTGCAGGATTCTAATCCATGACGGCGTAGTTTGTTACTAATAGTTTTCTTTGAGACTGTGGTCCCAGCTCTCTTCAGGTCATTGACCAGGTCCTGCCGTGTAGTTCTGGGCTGATCCCTCACCTTCCTCATGATCATTGATGCCCCACGAGGTGAGATCTTGCATGGAGCCCCAGACCGAGGGTGATTGACCGTCATCTTGAACTTCTTCCATTTTCTATTAATTGCGCCAACAGTTGTTGCCTTCTCACCAAGCTGCTTGCCTATTGTCCTGTAGCCCATCCCAGCCTTGTGCAGGTCTACAATTTTATCCCTGATGTCCTTACACAGCTCTCTGGTCTTGGCCATTGTGGAGAGGTTGGAGTCTGTTTGATTGAGTGTGTGGACAGGTGTCTTTTATACAGGTAACGAGTTCAAATAGGTGCAGTTAATACAGGTAATGAGTGGAGAACAGGAGGGCTTCTTAAAGAAAAACTAACAGGTCTGTGAGAGCCGGAATTCTTACTGGTTGGTAGGTGATCAAATACTTATGTCATGCAATAAAATGCAAATTAATTACTTAAAAATCATACAATGTGATTTTCTGGATTTTTGTTTTAGATTCTGTCTCTCACAGTTGAAGTGTACCAATGATAAAAATTACAGACCTCTACATGCTTTGTAAGTAGGAAAACCTGCAAAATCGGCAGTGTATCAAATACTTGTTCTCCCCACTGTAGATGATCAATTACAAATCTTAGAATCAGCTATTAAAGACTACCAGAACGCCAGGACAAAATACAAACCCTCCAACCAAAAAAAGGCTTCTGGTGTTGATGGTATTCTAAACGAAATGATAAAATATACAGACCACAAATTCCAGTTGGCTATACTTAAGCTCTTTAACATCATCCTCAGCTCTGGTATCTTCCCCAACATTTGGAACAAAGGACTGATCACCCCAATCCACAAAAGTGGAGACAAATTTGACCCCAATAACGACCCTGGGACATGCGTCAACTGCAACCTTGGGAAAATCCTGCATTATCATTAACAGAAGACTTGTACATTTCCTCAGTGAAAACAATGTACTGAACCAAATAACCATATGACAGACCACGTATTTACCCTGTACACCCTAAATGAGAAACAAACAAAACAAAACAAAGGCAAAGTCTTCTCATGCTTTGTTGATTTCAAAAAAGCGTTTGACTCAATTTGGCATGAGGGTCTGCTAAACAAATTGATGGAAAGCGGTGTTGTGGGAAAAACATACAGCATTACAAAATCAATTTACACAAACAACAAGTGTGCAGTTAAAATTGGCAAAAAACAAACACATTTCTTTCCACAGGGCTATGGGGTGAGACAGGGATGCAGCTTGAGCCCCACCCTCTTCAACATATATATAAATTAATTGGCGAGGGCACTAGAACAGTCTGCAGCACCAGGCCTCACCCTACTAGAATCTGAAGTCAAATGTCTACTGTTTGCTGATGATCTGGTGCTTCTGTCCACAACCAAGAAGGACCTACAGCAGCACCTAGATCTTCTGCACAGATTCTGTCAGACCTGGGCCCTGAGAGTAAATCTCAGTAAGACAAAAAAAATGTTGTTCCAAAAAAGGTCCAGTTGCCAGGACCACAAATACAAATTCCATCCAGACGCTGTTGCCCTAGAGCACACAAAAAACTATACCTACCTCGGCCTAAACATCAGCACCACAGGTAAGTTCCACAAAGCTGTGAACGATCTGAGAGACAAGGCAAGAAGGGCCTTCTATGCCATCAAAATGAACATAAAATTTGACATCCCAATTAGGATCAGGTTAAAAAATACTTGAATCAGTTATAGAACCCATTGCCCTTTATGGTTGTGAGGTCTGGGGTCCGCTCACCAACCAAGAATTCACAAAATGGGACAAACACCAAATTGAGACTCTGCATGCAGAATTCTGCAAAAACATCCTCTGTGTACAACGTATAACACCAAATAATGCATGCAGAGCAGAGCAGAATTAGGCCGATACCCGCTAATTATCAAAATCCAGAAAAGAGCTGTTAAATTCTACAACCACCTAAAAGGAAGTGCTTACCAAACCTTCCATAACAAAGCCAACACCTACAGAGAGATTAATCTAGAGAAAAGTCCCCTAAACAAGCTGGTCCTGGGGCTCCATTCATAAACACAAACAGAGCCCCAGGACAGCAACAGCAACACAATTAGACCCAACCAAATCATCAGAAAGCAAAAAGATAATTACTTGACACATTGGAAAGAATTTACCAAAAAACTGAGCAAACTGGAATGCTATTTGGCCCTAAACAGAGAGTACACAGTGGCAGAATAACTGACCACTGTGACTGACCCAAACATAAGGAAAGCTATGACTATGTACAGACTCAGTGAGCATAGCCTTGCTATTGAGAAAGGCCGCCTTAGACAGACCTGGCTCTCAAGAGAAGACAGGCTATGTGCACACTGCCCACAAAAGAGGTGGAAACTGAGCTGCACTTCCTAAACTCCTGCCAAATGTATGACCATATTAGAGACACATATTTCCCTCAGATTACACAGACCCACAAGGACTTCTAAAACAATTCCAATATCTCCCATATCTATTGGGTGAAACACCACAGTGTGCCAGCACAGCAGAAAGATTTGTGACCTGTTGCCACAAGAAAAGGGCAACAAGTGAAGAACAAACACCATTGTAAATGCAACCCATATTTATGTTTATTTATTTTCCCTTTTGTACTTTAACTATTTGCACATCGTTACAACACTGTATATAGCCAATAATATGACATTTGAAATGTCTCTATTCCTTTAAAACATTTGTGAGTGTAATATTGAGTGTTCATTTTTTATTGTTTATTTCACTTTTGTTTATTATCTTATTATTATTTCATTTGCTTTGGCAATAAACATATGTTTCCCATGCCAATAAAGCCCTTTGAATTGTAAAAAAAAAAAAAAAGAGCGAGAGGGAGAGAGAAAGAAACAAAGTGGCAGAGAGAGGCAGACCACACACAAAATGCTGTGTTCTGTCCTGGAGTGCGCCCTAGAGGGGTTAAGATGATGCCCTCTGAATCCCAGACAGTTTATTGGTCCAATACCATGTGAACATGTGACCTATAGGGACCATGATATATTCACTAATTTCTCCACCTGATAACACTTCCCCCCCCCCCCCCCCCCCATCATGGTGGTAATTGGAAAAAGCAGGAGGAGCACTCAGAAGTACTATAGACTGATTAAACTTGATTGCCCATTTAATTCAGTTAATTACTGTGAGTCTGGGTGAGTGTTATACCAAAGGGTACCTCATGCGGTGGAGGGCCACTTGCAGCCATTTGACTCAAACTGATTTAGGGTTGGAAAGGCACAGAGGGTTGTGTCCAAAATGACACCCTATTCCCTATATAGTACACTATTTTGTCCTGGGCCATGGTCAAAGTAGTGCACTATATAGGGAATATGGGGCCATTTCAACCCAGCTAATTAAATAACCCAGCAAAAATTTAGCTATATACCAAAGTAAGACATTTATTTTGTTAAAACATTTTGTTCATAGTTCATTCATAAAAAGTGTAAGTGTCTATATCTGAGGGAGAAAGCTAAAAGGGAGAGGTCGAGGGAGAATGGAAAAAGAGAGAGAATGTGCTTAGGAAGTTAGATATTCTTCTATCTAGGAAAAAATGGTGGATGAATTGGAAGAGAAGAACATGTTCTCTGGACCGCTCTATGGCTGGGTCTCAATCGAATCTGTTCTCCGGACAGCTGTATGGCTGGGTCTCAATCGAATCTGTTGTCTGGACCGCTGTATTGATGGGTCTCAATAGAATCTGTTCTGTGGACCGCAGTATAGCTGGGTCTCAGTAGAATCCGTTCTCTGGACCGCTGTACGGCTGGGTCTCAAATGAATCTGTTCTCTGGACCAATGTATGTCTTGGTCTCAATCGAATCTGTTGTCTGGACCGCTGTATGGATCTGTCTCAGTAGAATCTGTTCTTTGGACTGCTGTAATGCTGGGTCTCAATAGAATCTGTTCTCTGGAACGCTGTATTATTGGGTCTCAGTAGAATCTGTTTTCTGGACCGCTGTATGGCTGGGTCTCAATAAAATCTGTTCTCAGGACCACTGTATTAATGGGTCTCAGTAGAATCTGTTCTCTGGACCGCTGAATGTCTGGTTCTCAGTAGAATCTGTTCTCTGGACCGCTGTATGGTTGGGTCTCAATAGAATCTGTTGTCTGGACCTCTGTATGGCTGGGTCTCAATATAATCTGTTCTCTGGACTGATGTATGGCTGGAATCTATTGTCTGGACTAATGTATGGCTGGGTCTCAGCAGAATATGGTATCTCGACCTCTGTATGGTTGGGACTCAATATAATCTGTTCTTTGGACTGCTGTAATGCTGGGTCTAAATATAATCTGTTCCTTGGACCGCTGTATTATTGCGTCTCAGTAGAATCTGTTTTCTGGACCGCTGTATGGTGGGTCTCAATCAAATCTGTTCTCAGGATCGCTGTATTAATGGGTCTCAGTAGAATCTGTTCTCTTGACCGCTGAATGTCTGGGTCTCTGTAAAATCTATTGTCTGGACTAATGTATGGCTGTGTCTCAGTAGAATCTGTTATCTGGACAAATGTAAAGCTGGGTCTCAGTACAATCTGTTCTCTGGGCTGATGTATGGCTGGGTATCACTAGAATCTGTTCTCTGGTCCGATGTATAGCTGAGTCTCAGTAGAATCTGTTCTCTGGACCGCTGTTCGGCTGGGTCTCAATGGAATCTGTTCTCTCGACCGCGGTATGGCTGGGTTTCAGTAGAATCTGTTCTCTGGACTGATGTATGGCTGGGTCAAGTAGAATCGGTTCTCTGGACCATTGTATTGCTGGGTCTCAATATAATCTGTTCTCTGGACCGCAGTATGGCTGGGAATCAATATAATCTGTTCTCTGGACCGCTGTATGAATGGGTCTCTGTAGAATCTGTTATCTGGACTGCTGTATGGCTGGGTCTCCATAGAATCTGTTCTCTGGACCGCTTTATGAATGGGTCTCAATTTAATCTGTTCTCTGGGCTGATGTATGGCTGGGTCTTAGTAGAATCTATTCTCTGTACTAATGTATGGCAGGTCTCAGTATAATCTGATCTCTGGACTGATGAAAAGCTGGGTGTCATAAGAATCTGTTTTCTGGGCTGATGTATGGCTGGGTCTCAGTAGAATCTGTTCTCTGGACCGCTGAATGAATGGGTCTCCATAGAATCTGTTATCTGGACTGCTGTATGGCTGGGTCTCAATAGAATCTGTTCTCTGGACCGCTGTATGAATGGGTCTCAGTATAATCTGTTCTCTGGACTGCTAAATGGCTGGGTCTCAGTAGAATTTGTTCTCTGGACCACTGTATGGTTGGGTCTCAAATGAATCTGTTCTCTCGACCTCTGTATGGCTTGCTTTCAATATAATATTTTCTCTGGACCGATGTATTAATGTGTCTCAATAGAATCTGTTGTCTGGACCTCTGTATGGCTGGTTCTCAATATAGTCTATTGTCTGGACTGATATATGGATGTGTCTCAGTAGAATATGTTCTGTGGGCTGATGTATGGCTGAATCTCAGGAAAATCTGTTCTCTGGGCTGATGTATTGCTGGGTAACAGTAGAATATGTTATCTGGACCGCTGTACGGCTGGGTCTCAATAGAATCTGTTCTCTGGATGGCTTTATGGCTGTGTCTCAATATAATCTTTTTTTTCTGGACCGATGAATGGCTGGGTCTCAGTAGAATCTGTTGTCTGTACCACTGCATGGATCTGTCTCAGTAGAATCTGTTTTCTGGACCGCTGTATGGCTGGGTATCAGTAGAATCTGTTCTCTGGACTGATGTATTAATGGGTCTCAGTAGAATCTGTTCTCTGGACCACTGTATGGCTGGGTCTCAATAGAATATGTTCTCTGGACCACTGTATGGCTGAGCCTCAGTAGAATATGTTCTCTGGACCGCTGTATGGCTGGGTCTCAGTAGAATCTGTTGTCTGGACCGCTGCATGGCTGGGTCTCAATATAATCTGTTCTTTGGACTGCTGTAATGCTGGGTCTCAATATAATCTGTTCTCTGGACCGCTATATTAATGGGTCTCAGTAGAATATTTTTTCTGGACTGATGTATGGCTGGGTATCAGTAGAATCTGTTTTCTGGACTGATGTATTAATGGGTCTCAGTAGAATCTGTTCTCTGGACCGCTGTATGATTGGGTCTCAATATAATCTGTTCTCTGGACCGCTGAATGGCTGGATCTCAGTAGAATCTGTTATCTGGACTCATGTACGGCTGGGTCTCAATATAATCTGTTCTCTTGACCGAAGTATGTCTGGGTCTCAATAGAATCTGTTCTCTGGACTGATTTATGGCTTGGTCTGAGTAGAATCTGTTCTCTGGACCGCTGTGTAGCTGGGTCTCAATAGAATCGGTTCTCTGGACCGCTGTATGGCTGGGTCTCAGTAGAATATGTTCTCTGGATTGATGTATGGCTGGGTTTATGTATTTCTCTTTGTTTTCTCTCTATCTCTCTCTGCCTCTCTACCCTTGTTCATTTATCTCCCTCTATAGCCTTCCTCTTGCCCTCTTTCTGACCCTCACTCCCTTTGTCTGCCTCCCTCTCTTCTGTCTCTCAATGTATCTCTCTCTTTCTCTTTCTCTCTGTCCCAGTCTAGATGGTTCCACTTTGATGCTTCTCTTGTACAGAACAGCGTTGTAAGGAAACAAGCCCCTCACTATGAAGTGTACAAATAGATTTGTCAGCTTCCTGATCGATGACATTCACTGTCCAATAGTGTGGATCAGGGAAACTGGCTACATGATATTATAGAGGCATACTATTCATTACATTTACATTTTAGTCATTTAGCAGACGCTCTTATCCAGAGCGACTTACAGTTAGCACATACATTATTTTATCGAACCCACAACCCTGGCGTTGCAAACGCCATGCTCTACCAACTGAGCTACATCCCCTGCCGGCCATTCCCTCCCCTACCCTGGACGACGCTGGGCCAATTGTGCGCCGCCCCATGGGTCTCCCGGTCGCGGCCGGCTACGACAGAGCCTGGATTCGAACCAGGATCTCTAGTGGCACAGCTAGCACTGACCACTGCGCCACTCGGGAGACTATTCATTATCGGTGTGTGTGTGTGTGTGTGTGTGTGTGTGTGTGTGTGTGTGTGTGTGTGTGTGTGTGTGTGTGTGTGTGTGTGTGTGTGTGTGTGTGTGTGTGTGTGTGTGTGTGTGTGTGTGTGTGTGTGTGTGTGTGTGTGTGTGTGTGTGTGTGTGTGCGCGTGTGAGACTGCGTGTCTTTCAATTTGTTTGACTGTTCATTTTCTCTTAAGAGGCTGTCTCTCTGTGTGCATAAATAAAAAGTGTGAGAAGTTGAAACTTGTAACCTATTGTACAATACAAACACTGGCTCTTCCAAAGTTCCCTAGCCTAGACAGCAAATGCATTTGATTATGCTTGGCAGCATTTTGAAGCTGCTATACATACAGTACCAGTCAAAAGTTTGGACACACTTTCAATATGTGTTATTTCATAGTTTTGATGTCTTCACTATTATTCTACAATGTAGAACATTGTAAAAAGAAAGAAAATGAGTAGGTGTGTCCAAACTTTTGACTGGTACTGTATATGAAATAACACCAATAACAATATTATTACAAGAGTGCTATGCATATATGAAATAAGACATATAACAATATTATTACATGAGTGGACTGAACATTTTGAGCCAAGAGGTTGCCAACAACTCCCAACATAGCAAGGATGCCAAGAGAACAACAAGTTACTTAATTGTATCTACTTGCCTGTATGTTTACTTTTTGATTTACAGTCAATACAAATTAGATTGATGTGACCATAAAGATGAGCCATTAATTGTGAATGGGCAGGTAAAGGGACATTATATTGATTGCTGGTGATAAAAGCAGTCATGGTTGCAGCTGGACTCATCTGTCAATCATTCAAATGATGTAATTGAAAAAGAGTGATGATGATGATGATATAATGTATCACTTTTTAATTACAACAATAACAGAACACAAATACCTGCATGTTTTGCAGATAACATAAATTGCGCTTTAAAAAACGGTTGTATCTACCCAACATTATTTTGAGTGAAGAGACAGAGTAGCTTTAGGCCTAACTATAGCAATGATATCGCCTTATCATGTGACCGACAGTCGACCCCGGCGGCAGAACGTGAGTAGCTCACAGAGATGGATCAAAAGAACCTCGACTTGTGCGAGACGGAGAGAGGGAGAGCTGTACTGACTTGTATCACGGGTGACCTGGCTGAGAGTGAAGTAGGGGGATAAAAATAAATTGGGAGGGAGGGAGAGAGGGCTATGCCCGCGGCTCATTTTCCAACGCTGGACCAGGTGATGTCACTACACGTTCTAACTGGAGGATGCCCGAGAGAAAGAGAGGGAGGAAGGAAGGGAGGGAGAGAGAGAATAAACTTTTTTCAAACAACAGCCAGCAGAAAGAGGGGAGGGGAAAGAAGTTAGACATGATCACTCTGCCAGTAACTTTTTATTTCCCCTGGTAAGAAGGCTCCAGCAGAAAAAGGATTGAGGGGAGAAAACAGTGTGGATTACAACGGGACAGCAGCAAAAGGGTTTTTACCTGCCTCAACAGCATATAGGCTACTGTACACTTTGGATTAATGTGGTCGTAACTGCAGGGATTTATCAATAGCTGTAAGTATGGATAACACTTTTTATCGATAGCAGCGCTCAAGCAAGTCATTTTTGCCAATAGCGCACGTCTCATAGCTCTAGCTCTACTCATAGCTCTTTGATTATAGGCCTACAATGCATGTGATGCTATCTGGTCTGCATTTCATATCTGTTTTCTACTGTTCAAGCATATGGCCTGGGGCCTGGCTGAAGCAAATAGAATAGCAACATCTATTTATAATTAACCATAGGCTACTAAACTTTGAGGTGTTTAGAAACCAAACAATTGAATCGGGTTGCCTTTACACTCTAGTTTTGTAGCTGATTGTGTAATGAACAACTTTCTGACAGCAATTAGGCTACAAGCAACTTCACATGTTATGACTAAAGTGGTTAACCAAGTGGGTAGCCGATTAAACTCAACTGCACGATTTACGATGGAGTTGAGTGGTGACTAGTGTGGGCGAACTGAAGCTTTTTAGAAAAACTATTGATTTCAGCACCCAAATAATATTATTTAACAAAATAAAATAATTGTATGTGACGTCAAATGCTCCAGTCTGCCCACACTAGTCGCCGCTCAACTCCATCATAAATCGTGGAGTTGAGTTTAGTCGGCTACCAAATGGGACTCTGGAACTTTTCCAAAAGCAGTGGAGGCTGATCGCGTTATAGACGTTGCCTGTTGGCGCACGAAATATCTTCCATATACCGTATCCTTACAAAATGAGGGGAAAGCAAAACGGAATGTAGCTCATTGTCTATTGGCAGCTTCATCCTCGGATAGATTTGGTTGAAAAGTGAATGTGTGTAACTGTGCATAGGTCACAGCTGGCTTTCTCGTTTAGTATAGCTTCACATGGTGGCTGCCCTTGCTTTATGCCCAAGGGATAAGAAATATCTCTGCATTCAGAGAGGTGTGGTTTTTGAACGGCAAACTTTGATGTAACTTGATAGGCCTACTACAGATACAGGATCTTCGTTTGAGGAAGTTTGTTACAGCAGGAAAATAATCCTGCAGCAACAGGAAATGTAAATTATTATCCTGCAACAGGTTGATCAAATTAAGATCCTACGTTTGTATGTTCACCAATCGCCTATGGGTAGCCAATTCTCCGCAGCTCAATCAAAGCGCTGAGCAAATCTTTACAGGGATGGAATGGATTTCTATGATGTCCACTATGTTCTTTCCACTGCTTTGGAGCACCCGATTATCTGTTGCTTCTAGAATTACCCCACACTGGAAGCTTTCCAGATGTCAACATTGAGAGAGAAGAGTCTATATATTTTTCTCATGACCCCATATTCCAACTTGGTCTCAGAGCATTTTGTATTATACTAACCCTATTATTCTGTACAGAAATGATATGTTACATTTCGTATGATGTGTTAATTTGTGGATGTCCATAAGCCATTTTGTATGATATGTTACGATTGCAATTCGTACAATATTCTACGAATTTGCAAAGGTACAAATGTTACGGTTTTGCAAAACGTATGATATGGTATGAATTCCAATTTGTTGTGGCTAACGTTAGCTAGGTGGCTAACGCTAACATTAGCTAGCTGGCTAACTTTAGCCATAGGGGTTAGGGTTAGTTCTTAAGGTTAGGTTTAAGGTTAGGAGTTAGGTTAAAGGTTTAGGGGAAGGGTTAGCTAAAAGAGTTAAGGTTAGGGGAATAGTTAGCTAACATGCTAAGTAGTTGCAAAGTAGCTCAAAAGTAGTAAGTAGTTGCAAAGTTGCTAATCAGCTAAAATGCTCTATGGCATATAAATAGAGGAGAGGAGAGGTAGGCTACTTAACTTGAAGTAGCGCATTCTGAGAGTGTGAAAAATGCAACAAAGATATGCCTTTAATACAATAGGTTAAAGCATACACAGCAGAAAGACGACCCTTTCCAAATCATCTGCGGGACACCACAAATAGTTTTTATCCCAAAGTTGTCTGTCTGAACACCCGCTCCCAACCCAACAGCAGCATGAAAAATGTATGCACTCACTAAAACTGTAATTCGCTCTGGATAAGGGCGTCTGCTAAATGACAAAAAAAGATGTCGGGACCCGCAGACATCCATGTTTGTTAGGCTATGCAAAAGGCTGCAAAATTCTCAAAACAATTGTTTCCAGTATCCTTGCACTTCTAAGTGCAATTTAAGATAGCGCTTGGGGTATTTACAGAGCATTTCTCTGACCCAATAGTTACTTGATAGAAGCATTTCCCTGACCCAATAGTTACTTGATAGAAGCATTTCCCTGACCCAATAGTTACTTGATAGAAGCATTTCCCTGACCCAATAGTTACAGTGAGGGAAAAAAGTATTTGAGCCCCTGCTGATTTTGTATGTTAGCCCACTGACAAAGAAATTATCAGTCTATAATTTTAAGGCTAGGTTTATTTGAATAGTGAGAGACAGAATAAAAAGAAAAAAAAGAAAAACGCATGTCAAAAATGTTATAAATTGATTTGCATTTTAATGAGGGAAATAAGTATTTGACCCCTCTCAATCAGAAAGATTTCTGGCTCCCAGGTGTCTTTTATACAGGTAACGAGCTGAGATTAGGAGCACACTCTTAAAGGGAGTGCTCCTAATCTCAGCTTGTTACCTGTATAAAAGACACCTGTCCACAGAAGCAATCAATCAATCAGATTCCAAACTCTCCACCATGGCCAAGACCAAAGAGCTCTCCAAGGATGTCAGGGACAAGATTGTAGACCTACACAAGGCTGGAATGGGCTACAAGACCATCGCCAAGCAGCTTGGTGAGAAGGTGACAACAGTTGGTGCGATTATTCGCAAATGGAAGAAACACAAAATAAATGTCAATCTCCCTTGGCCTGGGGCTCCATGCAAGATCTCACCTTGTGGAGTTGCAATGATCATGAGAACGGTGAGGAATCAGCCCAGAACTACACGGGAGGATCTTGTCAATGATCTCAAGGCAGCTGAGACCATAGTCACCAAGAAAACAATTGGTAACACACTACGCCGTGAAGGACTGAAATCCTGCAGTGCCCGCAAGGTCCCCCTGCTCAAGAAAGCACATATACAGGCCCGTCTGAAGTTTGCCAATGAACATCTGAATGATTCAGAGGACAACTGGGTGAAAGTGTTGTGGTCAGATGAGACCAAAATCGAGCTCTTTGGCATCAACTCAACTCACCGTGTTTGGAGGAGGAGGAATGCTGCCTATGACGCCAAGAACACCATCCCCACCGTCAAACATGGAGGTGGAAACATTATGCTTTGGGGGTGTTTTTCTGCTAAGGGGACAGGACAACTTCACCGCATCAAAGGGACGATGGACAGGGCCATGTACCGTCAAATCTTGGGTGAGAACCTCCTTCCCTCAGCCAGGGCATTGAAAATGGGTTGTGGATGGGTATTCCAGCATGACAATGACCCAAAATACACGGCCAAGGCAAGAAATTAGTGGCTCAAGAAGAAGCACATTAAGGTCCTGGAGTGGCCTAGCCAGTCTCCAGACCTTAATCCCATAGAAAATCTGTGGAGGGAGCTGAAGGTTCGAGTTGCCAAACATCAGGCTCGAAACCTTAATGACTTGGAGAAGATCTGCAAAGAGGAGTGGGACAAATCCCTCCTGAGATGTGTGCAAACCTGGTGGCCAACTACAAGAAACGTCTGACCTCTGTGATTGCCAACAAGGGTTTTTCCACCAAGTACTAAGTCATATTTTGTAGAGGGGTCAAATACTTATTTCCCTCATTAAAATGCAAATCAATTTATAAATTTTCCGACATGCGTTTTTCTGGATTTTTTTGTTGTTATTCTGTCTCTCACTGTTCAAATAAACCTACCATTAAAATTATAGAATGATCACGTCTTTGTCAGTGGGCAAACTTACAAAATCAGCAGGGGATCAAATACTTTTTTCCCTCACTGTACATGATAGAACTATTAAAGATCGAACGTTTGTATAATTTCAGCCTGTAGTTTCGAAAGTAGCGCTTGAGAGCCGAATGTGGTCCCTAAAAATTGCGTACTACGTCACATCTCTCTCTGCTGTGTCCATTGAGCCGTTGGGCCCGTCCTGCACCTCATTGGATAATGGTGGGCAGGCTTTTGCTAGCTGCCACTCAAATGACGAGGGGCTGAAGCTCATTGGCTGAAACTCAAATTACTAGGTCTGGCGCACGTGGGGGAAAATGTAGGGAAAATGGCGCTGCACAGCTTCCAGAAAACAGTCGCTTTCAATAAACCCCTACAACTTATTATCCAGAACGCTGCAGCCCGTCTGGTGTTCAACCTTCCCAAGTTCTCTTATGTCACCCCGCTCCTCCGCACACTCCACTGACTTCCAGTTGAAGCTCGCATCTACTACAAAACCATGGTGCTTGCCTACGGAGCTGTGAGGGGAACGGCACCTCCTTACCTTCAGGCTCTGTTCAGACCCTACACCCAAACGAGGGCACTACGTTCATCCACCTCTGGCCTGCTAGCCCCCCTACCACTACGGAAGCACAGTTCCCGCTCAGCCCAGTCAAAACTATTCGCTGCTCTGGCACCCCAATGGTGGAACAAGCTCCCTCACGACGCCAGGACAGCGGAGTCACTGACCACCTTCCGGAGACACTTGAAACCCTACCTCTTTAAGGAATACCTGGAATAGTATAAAAGTAACCCCCCCCCCCCCCCCCCCCCCCCCCCCCCCCCCATAAAAAATAATAATAATAAAAACAATTGGGTGATTGTCCCACTGGCTATCATACGTTGAATGCACCAATTTGTAAGTCGCTCTGGATAAGAGCGTCTGCTAAATGACTTAAATGTTAATAGATGTCATAGATGTCATTAATGTCATAGATTATGCATGTATGAACTACACATTGACACATCCAGCCCAAAGCGGGAGGTTTAAAAAAGACTTACTAGTCGTCAAAGTACCGTTCAATCTCTTTAAATGGGAACTGTAACTGTAAGGCAAGGTTCCTTCTGCTTTGGCTTCTCAGTATGAACACTCATGATAACTTCGCTTTTTCAACGCAGCCCAGAGGAGATATAGTAAAGACTTGTCCCTGTTTATTAAATGAGTCATCCTTTGAATACTGTCTCCATTTGGTTTTGTTCCACTCTTGGCTTAACCTTGGTCAGTGGATATTTGGAGGGACTACTGTAGCCTAAGGACATGCAGTATATTTAGTTACTCTGTCTGTCTTCATTCCATGTCCCGTGTTGCAACAGGTCTGAAACACATGAATGCTTAGCCTATTAAACACAGACTGGGTGGAACGAGGTCCAAGTGTGTGTTTGCGTGTGTGTTGGGGAGGCAGTTGTGTGTGTGTGTATGTGTGTATGTGTGTATGTGTGTGTGGTCTTAGTCTTTAGAGACCTGACCCTACAGAATGGCTTTGAGGTTGTTTTCATAGCACAGCACCAAATCCACTCCTCAGTGTCCGAGAGGGATAAGTCCTGTGATTGGGCTTTCACTCAGTGTGGTGGGCATGTGACCGAAGACCTTCTTCCAAGAGTAGCTGCAGTTTACACACAACATACGCATAGACACAGACACACACTAATGCACTTGTCACATACATCCTATACAAACAGTACAGCAACATTATACAGCACCTGTATTGATGTTATTACACAAAAATTATATTATAATATTATATTAAATGTTACTCAATGGTTAAGTTTTACACTCACCGGTCGTGTGTGTGTGTGGTGTGTGTTTCCATCCGTCCGTCTGCCTGTCTGCCTGTCTATCTTTGTCTGAGTGTGTCTTAGGTGACTTTCAAAGCTGTCTTCCTCCCGTCCCCTCCTTTTGTCCTGTGTTTCCTCCACAGACAGAGAGCCAGTCCCTCCTGAACAGCTAATACAGCCATTATCTGTTATAACCAGCTGTTAGAATATATTCTGAGAGAAGAAAGACTAAGACCTGTGGCTCTGTTGGAGTGGGTCCAGGGTGTCTGGGATGATGGTATTGATGTGAGCCATGACCAGCCTTTCAGCTAACTTGGGATGTGTTCATACTTTTTCCATTGTATACATAGATCTATCCAGGATAGGCTATCCCTTTGACATCAATGCTTTTTGTCTGACAAAAGTTAAGAGTTATGCAGGCAGTTGGACAGATCTCAAGTTGGCCCTAAATCATCAGGATTAGACATACAGTATGATCTTTAATTGCCTTGCAGCTAGTTAGTTATTCTCTGGAGGACTCAGACTATTCTCCTAAATGACCGCACATAGGGTTCTGGTCAAGACTAGTGCACTGTATGGGGAACACTAGGGCGTCTTTTGAGATGTAGGTAGCCTAAATCAAGACAGAATGGAATTCAACACAGGGTCATACTGTGACCCAGGGGTTTGTGGGTAATTCCTCATCCTTAGACAGGTGTGTAGACTCCCAGTCTGTGTTTCTGTCTGTCTTCAGGGGTTCGCGGTACCTGTAAACATAGGAGTGGTATGTGGTTAAAGTTTGAGGTGTGTGTGGAGTTGTGTGTTTATTTGTGTGTGTGTGTGTTGTGTTTATGTGCTTGTGCTAGTATGTATGTGAGTGTGTGTGACACAGAGAATATGTCCATAAGTAATACTTACTGAGGCTGCCTGTTGCTGTGTCAGGGAACAAGCTACTGCACATTCAGAATCATTACAACTGATTTTATCCAGCTGTGCCTAAAGGTCAATGTAGTTGATGAGTTAGAAAAGGCACGTGTGTGTGTGTGCTGTTGTCATGAGTCCATCTGGCACTGGTGGTTGGCTATAAATACTCCCCAGATGTACACTAAGTTGTTTGTGCGTTTTTGCCTTTGTGCATTTCTTCTGGGTCTGGTCTTTGTACTTTCATGGATGCGTGTATAGCGTTTGTTTATGTACGTTTATACTTGAGTGTGTGTCAGTATCCAGTCACAGCTGGGCAGGTCCAGATGGACACTATAATGATGATCATCACACCACATGGAGTGACATTTCTCCCATATGAATACTGGCCATCAGTTAGCTAATTAATATACTGTACCTAATCACCTTTTCAACCTAATCTTTAACACATCAGCTCTTATGATAATCAGGACAGTTAATTTTTTGTATTGTACCCCCTTTTTCTCCCCAATTTTTCATGATATCCAATTACGTTCTTGTCTCATCGCTGCAACTCCCCAACGGGCTCGGGAGAGGCGAAGGTCGAGTCATGCGTCCTACGAAACATGACCTGCCAAACCGCGCTTTTTAACACCCGCCTGCTTAACCCAGAAGCCAGCCGCACCAATGTATCGGAGGTAACACCATTCAACTGATGACCGAAGTCAGCCTGCAGGCACCCAGCACGCCACAAGGAGTCGCTAGAACGCGATGAGCCAAGTAAAGCCCCTCCGGCCAAACCCTCCCGTAACCCGGACGACACTGGGCCAATTGTGCACCGCCCTATGGGACTCCCGGTCACTGCCGGTTGTGATACAGCCTGGGTTCAAACCCGGGTCTGTAGTGACGCCTCAAGCACTGCAATGCAGTGCCTTAGACCGCTGCGCCACTCGGGAGGCCCCTCAGGACAGTTTTCTATTAATATGGTAGCTAATTGTGGCTCGATGTGGGATTCAAACCTGCAACACTGATGGTTCAACACCAATACAACTACTTCCTGTAACACTGTTGGTTCAACACCAATACAACTAGTTCCTGCAACACTGTTGGTTCAACACCAACACAACTAGTTCCTGCAACACTGTCGGTTCCACACCAATACAACTAGTTCCTGCAACACTGTTGATTCAACACCAATACAACAAGTTGACTTAGTTTTAGTTGAGTGTAAGTGGTTGTGTAGTCTCTGTGTGTAGTGCCTGTTTCTTACAATGTGGTCTCATATCAAATACTGTGATTTTTTTATATTGACTCTCTCTCTCCACCTCCCTTCCCTCTATATCTCTCTCCATCTCCTCCTTCTCTCTCTCTCTTTCCCACCCCATATCCATTCCTCCCCTTGTCTCTCTCTCTCCCTCTCTGTCAATCCTCTCTCTCCCCTCCCTCTCTCCCAGGTAGCAGTCGAGGTGTGTGTGTGTATCCAGAGGATAGAGCCATGAGGAATCTCAGCTCCTTCCTGGTTCTGCTCTCCCTCAGCCTCTGGTCATGTGACCTGGTGGCATCATCCAAAGGTGAGTCTATTTTATCCCGCAGTAGAATCTGGTATACTGTCAAATACGATGTGTCCCAAGCCATTGCTTTTGCCAGGAGTTGAATGTATTATCCACTTCACATGTCTGCTGCCTTCACTTCATAATTTTACTTCAAATGATGTACTGAGTCTGATCCTTTAATTAGAATTCCATCTGTGGTGGTATTTAATCTATCTGAGTGGTTTGTGTGACATTCCAGACTTCCATCTATGTTCTGTCTGACTCTTAGCATTCTGTCTGACTCTCAGAGTTCTGTCTGACTCTCAGAGTTCTGTCTGACTCTCATAGTTCTGTCTGACTCTCAGAGTTCTGTCTGACTCTCAAGATTTCTGTCTGACTCTCAGAGTTCTGTCTGACTCTCAGAGTTCTGTCTGACTCTCAGAGTTCTGTCTGACTCAGAGTTCTGTCTGACTCTCAGAGTTCTGTCTGACTCTCAAGATTTCTGTCTGACTCTCAGAGTTCTGTCTGACTCTCAAGATTTCTGTCTGACTCTTAGCATTTTGTCTGACTCTCAAATTCTCTGAATTCTATCAGAATCCACTGGCATCCTAGTCTGGTGGAGCTCACCAGTGTGTGCGTGACCACGCCTGAGTGTGTGTGGTCGAGGTTGGTAGCTGTCTGGTCTAGCTGTGGTAGAAAGCTGCATGTGTTTTCAATATATGGTCATGTTAATTTCTATTACCCATTCATTACGTGTGTGTACGTGTGTGTGTATCTGTGTATCTGTATGCATGTGTGTCTGTCTATGTTAGTAGCTGTCGTGACTCCTGTGTGGTCTTGTTGTGTTTTTTTAAATGATCTGCAGATTCCCTCTTCAGCATCTCTTCCCTCTATAATATTCCTCCTGGGGCAATACCTCCAGAACTTCTGCAGCTCAGGGGGGATAGGCTCCCGGGAGAGCCCAGCCAGAGTGCTTCATCTGGGGGGTGAGCCAGTTCGCAGCTCCTCTGAGACCCTAGTGGTGGGTGGAAGGAAACACTTGGAAATAAGTGAAGTGAAGTTTTAATACCCAATCAGCTCCCTGCTCTCCTCCTGTCCCATCTCAAACTCCAGAAGTGGCTAGTAATGTGCTGACATCAGCAAAAGGTTGAGACAGAATGAAGAAGGGTCCATAAACTCAGATGTTCCAGTTTTCAACTCAGAACTTTATTGGTGGAAAATGTGTGTGTGTGTGTGTGTTGGGGGGAGGGTTCCTGTGTGTGTGTGTGTGTGTATAGTGAGTGAGACTATACACACACACACACAGAGTGGGCCAGCGGTCTTTAAAGGAAACATTTGTGACCTCATCTTTAAGTATGGCTTAGTGATAGTAGTGAGTTTCAAGTCTAAAGTGATACATGTTTCCACTCCTCTCCTCCTCCTCTCCACTGCACTTTATCTCTGGAAAAACAACCTCTCCTTTCTCTCTCTCTTTCTTCACTTGCTCTTCCTCTCCTCCCCTTCTCACTCTGTCTTCCTCTGTCTTTCAATGTCCCTCTTTTCTTCTTCCTCCTCCTCTCTTCTCACTCGGTCTTCCTCTGTCTGTCAATGTCCCTCTTTTCTTCCTCTCCTTCCCTTCTCACTCTGTCTTCCTCTGTCTGTCAATGTCCCTCTTTTCTTCTTCCTCCTCCTCTCTTCTCACTCTCTCTTTCCTCCCCCTTTTCATTTTCTCTCCTCTCTCTCTTTCTCATCTCTCTCTTCCTCTTTCTCCTTCTCCCTAGCCCTTGTACTATATCTAATTGTCTTCCTATCACATCATTAACTACATTACCCAGCGTGCCCCTCTCCACCCACAATGCACTCTCTTAAGTGGTTCCAGCAGTGCTACTGGCAGAACCAACCTTCTCCTTGATCCCACTGATCCCCTTACCAAGAATGAGGGGTGTGTGTGTGCGTGTGCATGTGCATGTGCGTGTGTGTTTATGTGTATACAGTACCAGTGAAAGTATGGACACACCTACTCATTCAAGTTTTTCTTTACTTTTACTATTTTCTACATTGTAGAATAACAGTGAATACATAAAAACTATGAAATAACACATATGGAATCATGTAGTACCCAAAGAATTGTTAAACAAATCAAAAAATATTTTATATTTTAGATTCTTCAAAGTAGCCACCCTTTGCCTTGATGACAGCTTTGCACACTCTTGGCATTCTCTCAACCAGCTTCATGAGGAATGTTTTTCCAACAGTCTTGAAGGAGTTCCCACATAAGCTGAGCACTTGTTGGCTGCTTTTCCTTCACTCTGCGGTCCAACTCATCCCAAACCATCTCAATTGGGTTGAGGTCGCGTGATTGTGGAGGCCAGGTCATCTGATGCAGCACTCCATCACTCTCCTTGGTCAAATAGCCCTTACACAGCCTGGAGGTGTGATCTGGGTCATTGTCCTGTTGAAAAACAAACGATAGTCCCACTAAGCGCACACCAGATGGGATGACGCATCGCTGCAGAATGCTGTGGTAGCCATGCTGGTTAAGTGTGCCTTGAATTCTAAATAAATCAGTGTCACCAGCAAAGCACCGCCACACCATCACACCTCCTCCTCCATGCTTCACGGTGGGAACAACACATGCGGAGATCATCCGTTCACCTACTCTGCGTCTCACAAAGACACAGCGGTTGGAACCAAAAATATCACATTTGGACTCATCAGACCAAAGGACAGATTTCCACCGGTCTAATGTCCATTGCTTGTGTTTCTTGGCCCAAGCAAGTCTCTTCTTATTATTGGTGTCCTTTAGTAGTGGTTTCTTTGCAGCAATTCGACCTTGAAGGCCTGATTCACGCAGTCTCCTCTTAACAGTTGATGTTGAGATGTGTCTGTTACTTGAACTCTGTGAAGCATTTATTTGGGCTGCAATCTGAGGTGCAGTTAACTCTAATGAACGTATCCTCTGCAGCAGAGGTAACTCTGGGTCTTCCTTTCCTGTGGTGGTCCTCATGAGAGCCAGTTTCATCATAGCGCTTGATGGTTTTTGCGACTGCACTTGAAGAAACTTTCAAAGTTCTTGAAATGTTCCTTATTGACTGACCTTCATGTCTGAAAGTAATGATAGACTGTCATTTCTCTTTGCTTATTTGAGCTGTTCTTGCCATAATATGGACTTGGTCTTTTACCAAATAGGGTTATCTTCTGTATACCACCCCTACCTTGTCACAACACAACTGATTGGCTCAAACGCATTAAGCTGGTTGAGAGAATGCCAAGAGTGTGCAATGCTGTCATCAAGGCAAAGGGTGTCTACTTTGAAGAATCTAAAAAAATATATATATTTTGATTTCTGTAACACTTTTTTGGTTACTACATGATTCCATATGTGTTATTTCATAGTTTTGATATCTTCACTAATATTCTACAATGTAGAAAATAGTACAAATAAAGAACAACCCTTGAATGAGTAGGTGTGTCCAAACCTTTGACTGGTACTGTATGTGTAACAACACACTGATCTAAAGCCCAGTCCAATTACAGTGGCATGCCACATTATAAAGCAGAGAATTTCCATACTCCTCTTCTCCTTATTCCTCCTTCTCCCCGCTGCTCCGAGCCCCCTTCCGACCCTGTCCCTAATAAAACCATGCTGCCAAGCTCTAGGGAACAGGGAACAGAAACAGCAACATACACAGCCTGCTTCAATGGAGCACAGCCACAACAATGACTGCTGCAGTGCAGACTGAGATAGACATAGTGACGGACAGGGTTCTTGATATTTGGAACAGTTGGAGGATCTAGAGTTCTAACAGTATGGGGTGTGTCACATGGTCCTTTCGTTGCCTGCAACATTCTGATAACTTTTCCAAACATGCCAAGGCTTTCCAGAAACCCTGGTTGGAGGATTCCGGATGTTCTGCTTATTCACATCTGATTCCGGGAAAATTGGGATTTCTGGAAAACCTGGGAAATTTGGCAACATTTTTGCAACCCTACTCCTCTCCCTCCTATACAGTATTTAAGGACTGGAATCTCACTGCTGGTTTCAGGTAATCCAGATACTGTTTCTCTTCACAGATAGTTACATTTACATTTTAGTCATTTAGCAGACGCTCTTATCCAGAGCGACTTACAGTTAGTGCATACATTATTTTTTATTTTTCATACCGGCCCCCCGTGGGAATCGAACACACAACCCTGGCGTTGCAAACGCCATGCTCTACCAACTGAGCTACATCCCTGGCGGCCATTCCCTCCCCTACCCTGGACCAATTGTGCGCCGCCCCATGGGTCGAACCAGGATCTCTAGTGGCACAGCTAGCACTGCGATGCAGTGCCTTAGACCACTGCGCCACTCGGGAGTGTCTGAACTCATATAGGGATTGTGATGAGGTGTTGAAGGAGTCAGGCGCAGGAGGGGTAAATCACAGAATAACAGGCTTTAATCCGCAAAATACAGGTTTACGCAGAAATGCGTCAAACACACTCCAGGGCACAAAACAGGCGCGCTGGAAAATACAAGGCACACGGGAAAATACTCCCGTCGATACACAATACACGAGCTCCACCGTGTTCAATTCACTAACCTCCACAATAAACAATCACACACACAGACAAGGAAGCAGAGGGAACACTTATACCATGACTAATGAGGGAATAAGGACCAGGTGTGTGTGATTGAAGACAAGACAAATGGAGTGATGATAAATGGATCGGCAGTAGCTAGTAAGCTGGTGACGCCGAACG
Organism: Coregonus lavaretus; assembly: GCF_964263955.1. Classification (NCBI taxonomy): domain Eukaryota; kingdom Metazoa; phylum Chordata; class Actinopteri; order Salmoniformes; family Salmonidae; genus Coregonus; species Coregonus lavaretus. Next base: position 76,512 of record NW_028158296.1, read on the forward strand.
CCGAAACCTGCCCGAACAAGGAGGGGAGGCAGCCTCGGCGGAAGTCGTGACAGGGATCTGGTTTGAGTGCCTTGGAGTTATCACTTAACCTATCCAACACAATTGGATAGGTGAAAGCAAGTTGAAAGCAAAATAGGTATATTGCTAGATTTGATAAGTTCTCTAGGAGAAAGCCTGTCTTCGGGGGTGAAGGACGTTTTGATCTCTTCATTGTATGGTACAGTGTCAGGTAGATACTATTTTTCAGTGGTGTTGAAAGCTTCGGATGATAAGGATATACAAAGATGGCAGAATGTCCTCGAGCGATAACTCTTTCTCCACCTCTCTATTCCTCCTTTTCCTAACCTGTTCTCCCTCTCTTCCTACTTTCTCCTCCCTCTCTTCCTACTTTCTCCTCCCTCTCTTCCTACTATCTCCTCCCTCTCTTCCTCCCTTCTCCTCCCTCTCCTCCCCCCTTTCCCTCTCTTCTTCCTCTCTCTCCTATCATCCTCCCTTCTCCTCCTCTCTCTCTCTCCCTCCCTCTTTACATCCCCTCTCTTCCCATTCATCATCCCCCTATCCTTCCTCCTTCTTCCCCTTCTCCCTTTCTCTCCCCTCCCTCTTTTCCTCCCCTCTCCTCCCTTCTTTCTCATCACCCTGTCAGTAACCCACCTTGCCCTCCTTCCGGTCTTGACATTGTTTTTATTCTGACAGGTCTTCATCTTAATTCTGCCTCTAAGTGCCTGAATAAAAGTCAAAAGGAGGTAGGAGCGGGTAGGATAGGGGCTTAGAGTGAGGGGATATGCTGTGAAGAAAGCACTTTTTAAGGAGGGAATGAAGTTTCTCTCGACTTCAAACAGCCCAAGTTAAGAGATGAAGTCTGTGTATTTCTGGGAACTTTTTGAAAGGAAATTTTTGGTTCTTTGTGAGAGAGCTTGCTGAGTATGGGAGTTAAGGGGGTAAGAGGGGGAGGTAGGGAGGAGAGACTACCTCGTGGGGTGTTTCTGATGTGTTGAGAAACTGATTAGAAAGCTGCTGCTATACGTTCTTCTTTACACTCCAACTTCACGTTGATACTCTCTACGGTCAGCATTGACAGTTGTAATGTGCCATTATCCTTTGTTTTGTGTAAGTTAACTATACAAATATACTATATGTACGTATTTCATCCTAATGCATCTGGATATAGGTCTGTATCTGTGTACCAGGGCCATATTCATTAGGCACCAAATGGAAGAAAATGGACTGAAACAGGGTGGGACGACCTGATCTTGTCCAATAAGAAATGTTCATTTTTGTTTTCTGTTGAAAAGCATTTTTTCCTACTATGTTCCCTAATAAATATGAGCCTGATGAACCTGAATCTGATGGTTTCATTCATCCCTATTGAGTACCACAGTATGAGTCATAATACCCATAAAACCTAGTGATCAAACAGGGAAATGGTTCCAATCATTTTTCCACGAAACACAGTGTTTCTAAAATCCCCTATGGGAAAAATGAATGGCGAAAAAAACGATTGGAAACATTTCCCTGTTTGACCCCAAGGTTTTATGGGTATTATGACACCTCCACTGTGGGGCTCTATTGGGTTGAATTAATTCTAATAAATGGTAGTAGGTTCATGAGTTAATTCATTTCAATTGGCCCACCTACTGATCAATAGAGTGAACAAGTAGAATAATAGAAGTTAAAAGCTCTTGATTTAGCCTCTTAGTCAGCTTCTCTTTCCTGGGTGAATATAACTTAGACCCTCAGGCTAGCAACTCACTCACTCACACACACACACACACACACACACACACACGCACACGCACACGCACACACACACACACACACACACACACACACACAACACACACAGACAACACACACACACATACAGTACACACACATAGAGCACTCTGTGTGTTACTCTTCCCAATCTAATTGGATCCAGTCACTCTGTTTTACTCCAGCGCTAAATTGGTTTCGATTTAACAACCTGGCCAACAGTCTCAGCCCTGAAGTGGAGCAGTGTGTGCGTGTGTGTGTGTGGGTTTGGTTTTACTATCCTTGTGGGGACCAGAAGTCATCACAAGGATAGTAAAACAATGGAAATTGTGTGGACATTTTGCAGGTCCCCACAATGAAAAGGCTATTTTAAGCTTAGGGGTTAGGTTTAGGGTTAGGGTTAAGGTTAGGGGTTAGGTTAAGGGTAATGGTTAAGGTTAGGGGTTAGGTTAAGGGTAATGGTTAGATTTAAGGGTTGGGGTTAGGGAAAATAGGATTTTGAATGGGAATCAATTGTTTGGTCCCCACAAAGATACTAAAAGAAACATCTGCACTGCACACCAGGGTCATGGACTTAATAATACTGTACGTGTGTCCTACTAGCTGCAGTGTGTGTGTATGTGTGTGTGTCACAGTGTGGATTTATGGGACAATCTCCAGGCTTGTACAACCTTTAGGTCTTATACGTAGTTCTAACACACTGGTAGGACTGGAGACAGTGGTGGTCACCAGCCCTGGTCCTGGAGAGCTACGAAAACAGCCCATCACAGCAATAATCTCATCATCAAGACCTTGATTAGTAGAATTAGGTATGAATCATTCTAGGGTTGCATGTCAAATGGCACCCTATTCCTCATATAGTCCTCTACTTTTGACCGGGGCCCAGGTACAGGTAGTGGACTATATGGAATAGGGTGCCATTTGGGACAGACCCCAGGAACAAAGTGGGTCACACCTATGAGAGCCACTGGCCTCGTGTGTAGCCCTACCTAGTGGTGTAAAGTACTTAAGTAAAAATACTTTAAAGTACTACTTAAGTATGTTTTGGGGGGTATCTGTACTTTACTTTACTATTTATACTTTTACTTTTACTTCACTACATTCCTAAAGAAATTGATGTACTTTTTACTCCATACATTTACCCTGACACCCAAAAGTACTCGTTACATTTTGAATGCTTAGCAGGACAGGAACATTGTCTAATTCACACACTTATCAAGATAACATCCCTGATAACATTTGATACTTAAGTATATTTTAGCAATTACATTTACTTTTGATACTTAAGTATATTTAAAACCAAATACTTTTAGACTTTTACTCAAGTAGTATTTTACTGGGTGACTTTCACTTTTACTTGAGTCGTTTTCTATTAAGGTATCTTTACTTTTACATTTTGTACTTTTTCCACCACTGGCCTACCCACAGCTTCAGAGAGAGCTATTCCACCAGATATCAGAGACCTCTTATGTTACTGAACCCCTACCTGAGCCTGAACAGGTACCCAGGGCTCACAATGTAGTGAGGGCTCACAATATGACAGATTCACAATATGACAGGCAACTGCTGATGGGGAGGAGGACGTATCCATTAATTGTGTGTGTGTGTGACACGTGTGTGTTTAACCTCTGGTGATAGAGTGAGTATACAGTGGGGAGAAAAAATATTTGATACACTGCCGGTTTTGCAGGTTTTCCTACTTACAAAGCATGTAGAGGTCTGTAAAAAATCCAGAAAATCACATTGTATGATTTTTAAGTAATTAATTTGCATTTTATTGCATGACATAAGTATTTGATCACCTACCAACCAGTAAGAATTCCGGCTCTCACAGACCTGTTAGTTTTTCTTTAAGAAGCCCTCCTGTTCTCCACTCATTACCTGTATTAACTGCACCTGTTTGAACTCGTTACCTGTATAAAAGACACCTGTCCACACACTCAATAAAACAGACTCCAACCTCTCCACAATGGCCAAGACCAGAGAGCTGTGTAAGGACATCAGGGATAAAATTGTAGACCTGCACAAGGCTGGGATGGGCTACAGGACAATAGGCAAGCAGCTTGGTGAGAAGGCAACAACTGTTGGTGCAATTATTAGAAAATGGAAGAAGTTCAAGATGACGGTCAATCACCCTCGGTCTGGGGCTCCATGCAAGATCTCACCTCGTGGGGCATCAATGATCATGAGGAAGGTGAGGGATCAGCCCAGAACTACACGGCAGGACCTGGTCAATGACCTGAAGAGAGCTGGGACCACAGTCTCAAAGAAAACCATTAGTAACACACTACGCCGTCATGGATTAAAATCCTGCAGCGCACGCAAGGTCCCCCTGCTCAAGCCAGCGCATGTCCAGGCCCGTCTGAAGTTTGCCAATGACCATCTGGACGATCCAGAGGAGGAATGGGAGAAGGTCATGTGGTCTGATGAGACAAAAATATAGCTTTTTGGTCTAAACTCCACTCGCCGTGTTTGGAGGAAGAAGAAGGATGAGTACAACCCCAAGAACACCATCCCAACCATGAAGCATGGAGGTGGAAACATCATTCTTTGGGGATGCTTTTATGCAAAGGGGACAGGACGACTGCACCGTATTGAGGGGAGGATGGATGGGGCCATGTATCGCGAGATCTTGGCCAACAACCTCCTTCCCTCAGTAAGAGCATTGAAGATGGGTCGTGGCTGGGTCTTCCAGCATGACAACGACCCGAAACACACAGCCAGGGCAACTAAGGAGTGGCTCCGTAAGAAGCATCTCAAGGTCCTGGAGTGGCCTAGCCAGTCTCCAGACCTGAACCCAATAGAAAATCTTTGGAGGGAGCTGAAAGTCCGTATTGCCCAGCGACAGCCCCGAAACCTGAAGGATCTGGAGAAGGTCTGTATGGAGGAGTGGGCCAAAATCCCTGCTGCAGTGTATGCAAACCTGGTCAAGACCTACAGGAAACGTATGATCTCTGTAATTGCAAACAAAGGTTTCTGTACCAAATATTAAGTTCTGCTTTTCTGATGTATCAAATACTTATGTCATGCAATAAAATGCAAATTAATTACTTAAAAATCATACATTGTGATTTTCTGGATTTTTGTTTTAGATTCCTTCTCTCACAGTTGAAGTGTACCTATGATAGAAATTACAGACCTCTACATGCTTTGTAAGTAGGAAAACCTGCAAAATCGGCAGTGTATCAAATACTTGTTCTCCCCACTGTATATCTGTTCTCTCTCTCTCTCTCTCTCTCTCTCTCTCTCTCTCTCTCTCTCTCTCTCTCTCTCTCTCTCTCTCTCTCAATTCAATTTGATTCAAGGGGCTTTATTGGCATGGGAAACATATGTTTACATTGCCAAAGCAAGTGAAATGGATAAACAAAAGTGAAATTAACAATAAAAAGTGAACAGTAAATATTACACTCACACAAGTTCCAAAATAATAAAGACATTTCAAATGTCATATATACAGTGTTGTAATGATGTGCAAATAGTTAAAGTAAAAAAGGGGAAAATAAATAAACATAAATATAGGTTATATTTAAATTGGTGTTTGTTCTTCACTGGTTGTCCTTTTCTTGTGGCAACAGGTTACAAATCTTGCTGCTGTAATTGCACACTGTGGTATTTCACCCAATAGATATGGGAGTTTATCAAAATTGGATTTGTTTTCAAATTCTTTGTGGGTCTGTGTAATCTGAGGGAAATATGTGTCTCTAATATGGTCATACATTTGGCAGGAGGTTAGGAAGTGCAGCAATGTGTCAAGTAGTTATCTTTTTGCTTTCTCATGATTTGGTTGGGTCTAATTGTGTTGCTGTTGCTGTCCTGGGGCTCTGTTTGTGTTTATGAACGGAGACTCAGGACCAGCTTGTTTAGGGGACTCTTCTCTAGATTAATCTCTCTGTAGGTGTTGGCTTTGTTATGGAAGGTTTGGGAATCGCTTCCTTGGTTGTAGAATTTAACAGCTTTTTTCTGGATTTTGATAATTAGTGGGTATCGGCCTAATTCTGCTCTGCATGCATTATTTGGATGCATTATCTCTCTCTCTCTTGCTCTCTCTCTCTCTCGCTCTCTCTCTCTCTCTTCCCTCCGCCATAGTGGATTAAAGCCACACACTAGTTTGCCGTCGCACACGGGTCGACACCAGTGGAGGCTGCTGAGGGGAGGGTGGCTCATAATAATGGCTGGAATGGAGTCAATGGAATGCCATCAAACACATGGAAACCATGTGTTTGATACCATTCCACCTATTCCGCTCCAGCCATTACCACGAGCCCGTCCACCCCAATTAAGGTACCACCAACCTCCTGTGGTTGATACAATAACAGATTATGTGTGTGTGCTCCACAGCATGACCTGAGGCTGACCTGTACATGGAGGGGAAGTGTTTTATATAGTAAAGGACATTGTCTATTTCTTTTAGTCTGACGTTACTGTGTGTCCTCTGTCTGAATGGCATTTCACACAACATGTATTTTGTCCTGTCCATTCCTCTTTCTTACTCTCCTCTCTCTCTTTCTCTCTCTCCAGAAGTACGATGCCCCTCCCAACAGGTAGATGACTGGAAGTTCCCTCAGACGGCCAGACACAACATCACAGGTAAATGACACACACACACACACACACAAACACACACACACAAACACGAACACACACACACACAAAACACAGTTAATAAGACAGTTAGTACCACTCACCTTGTTTATCCTGTCTGATCTACTGTGGCTCCTCTCTGTGATTGATTACTCTGCCTGGCTTGAGGATTAATGTGGTGATGGATGTGATGCAGGTTTCAATCTGGTGCGACGCTTCTCCCTGCTCAAGACAGCAATGGTCAAGAAGATCCGTAACCCCCGAGGACCCGTCATCCTCCGACTGGGCAAGACAGCGCTCATCCACCCCACAGAGTATGTCCCCTCTCTCTCTCTCACTACCCTGTCTCCCCCTCTCTCTCGCCCTCCCTCCCTCCCTCTCTTTTCCAATCTCATCGGCCCCACAGAGTAGGTCCACGATCACTAATAGATATCTCTCTCTCTCTCTCTCTCTCTCTCTCTCTCTCTCTCTCTCTCTCTCTCTCTCTCTCTCTCTCTCTCTCTCTCTCTCTCTCTCTCTCTCTCTCTCTCTCTCTCTCTCTCTCTCTCTCGCTCTCTCTCTCGCTCTCTACCACTTAGTGTGTTGGTGAATGGAGGTGGGTATGTCAGTTCAGCTTCCCCTCCCCCAATCCTAACCTTGCAAAGCTGACCCTACACCCTACACCCATAGAGCTGCCTACTTTCTGATTGTTTTAGCAGATGACCAGAATATCACATCATTTCCTCCAGTGGTAACACAAAGCTGTTACAGTCATATTAACAATAACAATACGTGGCTTGGTTTTCCTGTTGCAACCACATATAAAAATGACAGCCATTTTAACATCATGTGTTACATTTAATACCATGTACCTTAATCATATTTAAGTTAGTTCTAATAATATGGCCGGGGTATAAACTTTTTATCCGGGGGGGTTTCACCATTGTAAGACTATGTAGAGGACCTGATAGAGACCACTGTGTCACACAGTCTTTTTAAACATCCTTTCTCTGGTGGTTCAGAGTTGTTGTTGTTCAGTCTGGTGAATGTTCCCTCTCTTTCTCGTTCCCTCTCTTTCCTTCTCCTGTCTGATAAACGATAAAAGTGCCCCAGGAGCTGCCAAGTGTATATCACTCTGCAATACTTTTATGGGATTTCTGGCTTGATAACTCAATATATCTCCCCCTATAAATCGTTTTAGAGCAGACGTTGTGTACTTAAGGTGCCAGATAATATTGTCACATATATTGTGTGTCACAGCGTCTCGAGTCGCTCTGGAAATATGACAAACAGAAATTAGCAGGTCAGGAATCAACAGCTTTGAAAGCCAAGAAAAGAATCCTCAGGCTGTTTTTTATGGCATGATACCAATACGATGAAGAGAAGAGAGAGTCTGTCCATTTTCTTTCTCTTTTTTTGCGTTGATTATGTTGTATTGTGGATCAAAATACAATCATTCCGGGTGTCACTAATCTTATGGGATACAGCAAATTCTCCAGTGTTAAATCAACACAGTGTTAAATTTAACACAGGTCCAGTGCCAATACGGGTCCAGACTTTTCTGTGTTAAATTAACACACTGCTTAGTGTAAAGCCTTATTTGCATATTTCCCAGAGTGCCTTGCCTTTCGAGTGAATTGTAGAGTTACCACCCATGACTGTATTTGTTAGTGAGAGACATGGTTGTTGCATTCATTCATTCTCAGTCCTGTGGCCTTAACCAGGTGAGATCCTAAGCAAATATGTAATCAGTCAAATTCAATTATTTAACACAATTCAGCACGTATTTCATAAGGCCTAGTTTTACACTAAAACAGTGGCCTGAAACTCATGGTTTACAGGCAAATTCAGGCCTGTATGTCACTTTATGCTGGCTTCCAACATGTTGAATATCCAACATTTAGAATTTCTATTCACCTGCAACCTGCATTCAGAATGACTGCCGGGTTGGGAAGACTAAGATATGAGACTACCTAAAGCATCTAAACTGGAACAACCATTTCAGTAACGGGTGCAATAAGTCCAAGTAACAGATTTTGAAAAAAATATGTTATGTATATTTGAGTAGCATAACATTAATTAATCAGTGTACATAGATAAAAATACATATTGAAACAAACAATTAAAATAATGCACCTGCAATAGAGCATGCTGGGAAATATGATAATGATTGGTGTGGTTTTGGTTAAACACTGGTTATTAACACCAACACTGTGGTTATTTTACACCAATGAGTGTTAATTTAACTCTTACAGAGTTAATTTAACACCTGAACAACACTAGAAATGTTACACTGAAAAATCAACACTATGTAACACTGGCCTATTTGCTGTGTAGGAGTCATATTACTGTTGGTTGAGAGATGGAAAGTTATCTTAGCTAGACAGACTCTTTCTTCAGACAACACTTGAGTGTTTTTCTCTCGCTCTCTCTCTCTCTCTCTCTCTCTCTCACTTCTCTCTCTCTCTCGCTCTCTCTCTCTCTCTCTCTCTCTCTCTCTCTCTCTCTCTCTCTCTCTCTCTCTCACTCTCTCTATCTCTCTCTAACTGTCTCTCTCGCTTCTCTCTCTCTCATTCTTTCCCACTCTTCTCTCCCTCTCCTAGAGACGTAAATAAACAGATACATAAGAAAACATCTGCTTGCTTTTCTTCTCTTTCTCTTTATTGTTTCTTCTCCCCCTCCCCTCCCCTCCCCTCACCTCCCCTCCCCTCCCATCCCCTCCCCTCCCCTCCCCTCCCCTCCCCTCCCCTCCCATCCCCTCCCCTCCCATCCCCTCCCCTCCCCTCCCTGGCTGAAAGAAGTAAAGTGAAGGATAAGAGTCTGTCAGCAGATGGCTCTCCTCTGATTTAAAACACTGTAGACGTGGCTCTGTCACGGGGGGTGGAGAAAGGGAACAAATAAATAAACAAGTGTATGAACGAGTGAACAGGGGTTATCAGTTCATGTCAAGATGACAGGTGATTCCACAAGAAACAAACCCTGAGATGACTATATGTTCTGCTGTAAAGATAGCTGTGTGTATGTGTGTGTGTGTGTGTGTATGTGTGTGTGTGTGTGTCTGTCTCTGTCTCTGTGTAGCGCAGACTGGCACCACTCCAACACTGTTCGTCCATCTACTAAAACGTCATGACATAATTCCTATTAAGAGTTTGAAAGGAGCATAATAGAAGTATAATAGGTTGTTTTCAATAAAAGGTCACAATAGGATGCAGAGCATTCCATTTGGCTGCTGGGAAGCAAGGACACCCCCAGCTCTACTAGAACCATTGACAACTATGTGCCGTTTTCAAGGGATTGTTAAATAAATGTTATAGCTAACTATTTGGTTTTAATATCATCACCTCTTGAAGAGCATAGTCAGAACTACACATTTCTGATTATTCTACATTTAGCTCTATCATCCGAGTTATACAGCAATTAACCGCATGCTTTTCATGATCAGTGAACATCAATAGATCATGTAATTTCAGATAAGTGAGGGTAGCTAACTAAGCAAACATGTGTCATGTTAGGCTTTTGGAAAGAGCTTGACATCAGCAAGTCCTCGTCCTGGTAAAGTTGTCAGTCGACATCTGTCATCACCGTTATAGATGTCAAGCAAATCAAACACTATTTGGATAAAGCCATCTAGTTTATCCCCTGAAAGTTAGCTTGTTAACTAGCAATATTGACGTGATCTGTTATTAGCTAGCTAGCCAATTTGACGTGGTCCATCAATCAATGTAGCCTATCATGTCTATCAGCAGCAATCGTAATTAAACACTCTTAAAAACAATGTTGAAAGGGGATCATGTTAGCCAACTTCACTAGGTAGGCTGGTTGAAGAAAAAAGTACATTAGGTCTACTTACCACTATGTTTAGCCAACTGTACAACGTTTCTACCAGTAGCTTGCAAAGTAAACATCATCAGCTAACAGTATATCGGCGAATGCGCCCTTCTGCTGCCAATAATGAGAGATATCGTGAGGCTACCCCATGAGCTACCCTCACGTATCTGAATGGTGGCCAATATTGAGAGATATCGTGAGGCTACCCCATGAGCTATATTAAGAATGGGCTACTCTCACGTATCTGAATGGTGGACAATATTGAGAGATATTGTGAAGCTACCCCATGAGCTATAATAAGAATGGGCTACCCTCGCGTATCTGAATTACATTTACATCATTTAGCAGACGCTCTTATCCAGAGCGACTTACAGGAGCAATTAGGGTTAAGTGCCTTGCTCAAGGGCACATCGACAGATTTTTCACCTAGTCAGCTCGGGGTTTAGAACCAGCGACCTTTCAGTTACTGGCACAACGCTCTTAACCACTAAGCTACCTGCCGCCCTGAATGGTAGCCAATATTGAGAGATATCGTGAGGCTACCCCACTGAGCTATAATAAGAATGGGCTACCCTCACGTATCTGAATGGTGGCCAATATTGAGAGATATAGTGAGGCTACCCTCACGTATCTGAAATTACATGATCAATTGATGTTTACTGATCATGGAAAGCATGCAGTTACTTGATTTATAACTCTGATGATAGAGATAATGTAAATATGTGCAATTGTTTTGCATGGAATAAATTGAAATTTGTAGTTCTGACTATGCTCTTCAAGAGGTGATGATATACAACCAAATAGTTAACATTAATTTAACTATCCCATAAAAAAAGGCACGCAGTTGTCCATGGGTTTTAGCGGAGCTGGCAATCTCCTTGCCCCCCAGCAGTCAAAATCGAACGCTCTGCACCTTATTGTGACATTTTATTGATAACGACCTATTGAAAATGAAGCTAATCCACTTAGCTAATCTACCAGTCTTCATGAGTGACAGGTATATAATGCTACTTGTCTGGCTGTGTAGGAGAAAGTGTACTTGAGATTTCAATGAAAACCGTAATGAAAAATGGTAGATTGATTCAGTTCCGTGAGAGTGGAATAAAGAAGATGCCGTTTGACTTCTTCAGTCTAGATTTAGATTGCAATGGGATACTTGAAACTACTTGATGGTAATACCGCTCACTGTTGCCCCTAGTGGCAGGTTTTGAAGTCATTTCCCAGTGTCCTCAAGACAAGGATAGACGTCAAATTCTGAAGTCAATCTTGAGCGATCTCCCTGGCAGATACACACGCTCCACTCCGCAGATAAACACTTCCTTACTGAAAACACAGCGTGTTTTCCACAGACCCCAGTGCTTTTCTGATCTGAAATGTGAAACTCTCTCTCTCTCATCTCTCTTCTCTCTTCTTTCTCTCTCGCTCTTCTCTCTCTTCTCTCTCTCTTCGCTCTCTATCTCTTTCCCCTCTCTTTCTCTCTCTATTCTCTCTCGCTCTCTCTCTCTCTCATATCCTCCCTCAATATTTGATGAGAAGAACAGCAGCTTCCTTTCTAAATGGGTGAAGGTCTGAATATGTATGCCCCCTCCCACTGATTTACATTTTTACATTTTAGTCATTTAGCAGACGCTCTTATCCAGAGTGACTTACAGTTAGGATTCATGTGTTTCTGTCTGTGTGTGCACAAATATGTGTGTAAACTAGTAAAACATCAGGTCAAGGGTGAGAGGGAGTGAAACACAGCTGTTCACGTTTAGAATGATTCTGTTGCAACCTCCGACCCCGTTACACATTCACCAACTCTGTGTTGTTCCACTTCATCCTTCTTTCTATAGCTTTATTTCTCTCTCTTTTCACCCCATTCTTTCTCATTCTTTCCATGTTCTTTTTCTGTCATCCCATTCTCATATATGCTCTATTACTGCTTTTCTCTATAGGCAAATTACTCATACTTTGTCCAACTTATATCTCCTTTCTCCCCTCCATCTCTCTTTACTTCTCTCTCCCTCTTTGTAAGGTATGCAGTTCTTCTGTTATTTCCCTTGGATCCCCTCTATGTTATAAATCACTGTCAGCCCTGTTCTCTCAGAGAGAGAAACTAGCTGCCAACAAAACCACAACTGTGTGTGTGTGTGTGTGTGTGTGTGTGTGTGTGTGTGTGTGTGTGTGTGTGCGTGCGTGCATGCATGTGTGCGTCCGTGCGTGTCTTTGTGCGTGCGTGCATGTATGTGTGCATTCTTGCAGTGTGTGCCTATATTTAAATATGGTAGCCTATATTATACTCTGTCAATCGCAGTTAGTGTGTGTGTGTGTGTGTGTGTGTGTATTTCTGCATTGGGAGAGACAGGGAGAGACAGGGAGATGAGGAATTAGATGAGAGATAATGAGATGAGGAATTAAATGAGAGACAGGGAGAGACAGGGAGATGAGGAATTAGATGAGAGACAGGGAGATGAGGAATTAGATGAGAGACAGGGAGATGAGGAATTAGATGAGAGATAGGGAGATGAGGAATTAGATGAGAGACAGGGATATGAGGAATTAGATGAGAGATAGGGAGATGAGGAATTAGATGAGAGACAGGGAGAGACAGGGAGATGAGGAATTAGATGAGAGATAGGGAGATGAGGAATTAGATGAGAGACAGGGAGATGAGGAATTAGATGAGAGACAGGGATATGAGGAATTAGATGAGAGACAGGGAGATGAGGAATTAGATGAGAGATAGGGAGATGAGGAATTAGATGAGAGACAGGGAGATGATGAATTAGATGAGAGACAGGGAGATCAATGAATTAGATGAGAGACAGGGAGATGAGGAATTAGATGAGACAGGGAGATGAGGAATTAGATGAGAGATAGGGAGATGAGGAATTAGATGAGAGACAGGGAGATGAGGAATTAGATGAGAGACAGGGAGATGAGGAATTAGATGAGAGACAGGGAGAGACAGGGAGATGAGGAATTAGATGAGAGATAGGGAGATGAGGAATTAGATGAGAGATAGGGAGATGAGGAATTAGGTGAGAGACAGGGAGAGACAGGGAGATGAGGAATTAGATGAGAGACAAGGAGATGAGGAATTAGATGAGAGACAGGGAGATGAGGAATAAGATGAGAGACAGGGAGATGAGGAATAAGATGAGAGACAGGGAGAGACAGGGAGATGAGGAACGTTTTAGTTTATTTTATATTCATGAAAAAATACTCCAGTCTGAACTTAAACTACTTAAACTCGGTAGAAAGTGTGTAGAAATGATAGTGAACTTACATTTTTTATAATTGTATCTCTTCAATCACAGTATTTTCAATATAGAGCTATTAGCAGCACTATCTTGGTTGATTTTGTGTTCTCAAGCCAGTGAGTTTATTAACATTCTTCATCAAGAATATGGGCAACATTTAATTATTGACAATGAAAGAGGTGGGAATGTTGTTCCCTTGTGATATCATTGCTACATTACTATCAATATAGCATTAAAAATAGTTTTCCAGATTGTATTTTGATGATTGTTTTGGGTCGCGTCTGAGACAACCTGGTTCAATTTGGGTCCCGAGGCAATACCAGTTGAGAACCACTGTACTACAGTACCCATAATGCTCTGTAACTATATCTGGTTTTATCTTACTAAACAAGTTTTTAAAGCTATGGTGTCCCATCTCCTTATTCTTACATGAAGTCAGAAGTAAAAAACTAGCTAACGAATGTGGACATTTACAAGCGAAAGTGAACCAGAGACATTGTTCAAGTGAACAACGTTGTGATGCATGTTAGCTAAAGTCAGGAGGAAGCCCAGCAGCAGCAGTGTGTCTGTCCACGAGCGTACTGTGTGTGTGGAGCAGAGCATGTGAGTGGAGTTGAGCAGTTGGAAATCCCGCTCATCACTCATGGAGCGGTGCTTATCGGCACTCCATGTGCTTTCCTACCGCTCCACAAAAAAACGTTCTGCGCTCACACGAAAAACAAACTGCAGCTCCAAATTCGCTCCATTCATTAAAATCACAATTTAACCAACAGCCATCTATATTTGTGACTACCTGGACCTACCAGGTATTGAAACCAAACCATAAGTATTTGAATAAACATAAAAAGGTGAATGTAAGAAGCAAACATCATTTCAAATAGGCTACATGTCATATTAAACAGCATATAAACACTCTAAGTAGGTCAGGAGCCAGACAGGGAGCCTAAGAAGGAATTAAAATGAATTATTTAGGCTATATTATTTATATTATTTCAAGGATATATGAACAAAATGTTTAAGAGATCTGATTTTTAGTTTATAAATACTTTGCTACAATGACACACTTAGTTATCTACCCACCTCGTTCCTTTCTTTAGTATGTGCACATAGCATGCTTTTGGGATAGGTGTCTTGTGGACACTAAATCACTGCACTTTAGCACCTGTGTGTTTTATCAGTTTCTTTATGAAAATATTTAGCGAACTCCATGACATTAGCTAAAGCAAGGGGCTATAGCAGCACACAAGTAGACTACAGATGCATGCTGGCCCGGGCATGCCCTAAGCTGGTGAAGTGAACGCTACTGGAGCACTACTATCTCCCGAGTGGCGCAGTAGTGCTAGCTGTGCCACTAGAGATCCTGGTTCGAATCCAGGCTCTGTCGTAGCTGGCCGCGACCAGGAGACCCATGGGGCGGCGCACAATTGGCCCAGCGTCGTCCAGGGTTGTGGGTTCGATTCCCACGGGGGGCCAGTATGAAAAAATAAAATAATATATGCACTAAGTCGCTCTGGAAAAGAACATGGTATGGAGTCTTGGTTGCTAGGCAACACCTGGCCCTCACTGAGCAACACAGAGGGACAGACATGAGAGGAGAAGAAAAAAACGCTAGGAGGAGGAAAAGTTTCTCTGCAAGCAAAATAATCAGGAAAAAATGGCAGTAGCAGCTGTACTTTTAGCGTGGAACCCCGTATTATCGGCATATTCAACAGCGTTTAAGAAATGTATTATCTTCAACAGTGTTATCTTGTGATCAAAGTTGTGTGATTATTGGTGTCGTAAAAATGTTAGCTAATGGGTTAGCAATTAGCATGTTTGACATTTCAGTGGAAATATTACTATTATCAGCTTTTTGATAAGCGGTTTAGCAAAAAAAATAAGTCCCGTATTATCGGCATACGGCCCCCAGTTATCGGCCACCTTACTATTTTGTTCAATTACAAGATATATCCGTATAATTTTGTTGAAAAAAGAGACACCAACCTCGTATCCGAAATGTTTACTAGATAGTTGGCTAGCCTTCCGGTAAAAAATTATGACTTGCCTGTCAACTTTTCATTGCGTAGCCCGGTGCGCCCTCCTGTGGACTTCACCAACATATTCAGTGTTGTAACAAAATAATGTCTCATTGTTTGTTTTACAGATTAATCTTATCTTTTGAGAAAGTAGATAACAGTTGAATACTAAAATATTAGTATTAATAATTTACATCAAATACAACTTTAATTTCAGCTATGTGTATTGACATAAACAATGAAAACACTGTTGGAGTTTGTGTTGCAGAGATGCACTTGGAAAGTAAAGGAAGAAATACACAAGATGGGTTGAATAAATATATATTATATTTTAGACATGTTTTTTTTTTGTACAAATAAATAATTTCATATGAATACAAACAATTAAATCTCGACCTCCATCCCTATATTGTCACAAAATTCACAATAAAAGTCAAGCTCCACCGCTACCTCTGGATCCCACTGCACACACCTACAGTGGAACCAGTGCTGGCAGAAGTCACAGCACACCCATGGCACCTCGGATCTACACTCCTGAGGGGAGCTTGCAGGCGGATCATGCTCCCCGCAGCGAGGTGGTGTCTTCTTTTATAAAAAATTAAATAATAATCAAATTGAAAAACATGGTTTTGCAAAATGTAGAAGTTATTCAACAACAATAGTAATTGATACAACAGAGAGAGAGAAACAGATTATGAAGTACATGAGAGTGGTGCCATGGGTGGTGTGACATTGGAGCTTTTTTCTTCCTTTTCTGTGCTGCAGTTTGAGAAAAAGTAGTGTTAGACAGAGCATGTTTCATGTAAACCCTTTTCAACCTTTTTACATCAATACTTCTGGAGGAAGCTGCAGACGTTTTGGAGGAGGTGGAGATGACTTGAGGGCTGGTGCAATGGACTGTAGATATGTAAAGAGAGATTTTTTTTTTTACATTGCTGTTTTATAAAATAGGTAACAAACAGTCATTTTTTCATAATTTAACATGTGTTAATTTAACAGGTGTTGCACACTGGGAGGCACTGGCAGTGGTGATGCAGCTGTCAGGAGGGGTTCCAGCAGGGGGTCCAGCAGAGGCGATGGCGTCAATGGTCTCATCCATGGCAGCCCTCTCCTGTGCCCTCTGTGTTCTGAGGGATGCCCAACGCTCTTCTTCTCACCCCTCTCCTGCCACTGGCGCGTGTATTCCTCCCCGGTGAGGCATGTGGCGACCACAGGGAGTCTTCTGTATCGGTCTAGCCGATACTTCAGGACAGTAAGGATGTGCCCCAGGTACTTTGCTATCAGCCCCCCCTCTATTAGGGGGTGCTCTTTTAGAGCTAGGGCTGGGACTGGAGCAGGGGCTGAGGGTCCTCCTGTGGTCACTGGGGAGGAGGTGCTGATGGACGGCACAGTGCTGCTGGTTCCAGGAGAGGCGGTGGTGGGACCCAGTAGGGACCGAAACGGCATTAAATGGGACACTTCAGTGGCTTGGGGGGGGGCCTCCCAGTGTGTAGTGTCCACCGGGGAAACACTTGGGGTAGATGATAAATGGGGGGACGTCCTCCCCAACTGCGTTGAAGCAGGCCAGCACTGTGATGTGCTCCTTGGTCCCCGGAGCCTGCTGGTACACGTGTTTTGCGCCCCGGGGAGCCAGCACTTTGTGCCTGCTCTGGTCGCTACGAAACCCAGACTCATCGCAGATATAGATTTGTCTGAGTTTCTCCCTCAATCCACTCTCCTCCAAGTGCTTCTCATAAGAAGTGAAGAATGTGTCCATCGTCGGACGTGTGGCACACTCAGCTCTCCCCCTGTCCAGGGTGACCGGCCTCCTCAAGCTCAGGTTCTTGTGCCTCCTCCTGAACATTTCCCACCACCTCTTCCCCAGTGGTGGGATTGTTTCCCCTGGGTGCCGAAACCTACAATAGAATAGAATATATAATTGTCCATCCAGGATGAAAATGTTTGTTTTGGCATCACCATACACATCCACATTTACATCACACACATTGAGAACAATCAGTCCACCAATCTACATACATAAACACATAAAACACCAAATACCTGCGTATTTTGTTGGCGTATTTCATCAGCCTCTGTCTGGTGAAGGGGAACCCATGGCTGGCGCAGTAGATACAGTACTGCACCAGATAATTTTCATCCTCTGGTGCAAGCAATGTGGGTGGTCCACTGCGACAACCATGGGTCACCCGGCCGCTCAGCCTGTCCGCCAGGGTCTGCCGAGGTACACCATGCACCTTGGTAAATAAGAAAAGAAAACTGTTACTAGCAGATACAATTCACATACACATGGTCATCTCCTAAAAACAAAAGATGCCCAACCTTGGCAGCCTGGCGGATAGCCATCCCTGCCCCACAGTCCTCCATGGCATGGAACATGTCCACCTCACTCCACTGCTTCCTCTTGACTTTCTCCATGATGTGGTGTTAATACATGTAGCTAAATAACTTGGCATACTATACACATTTTAGAAAGACTCAATCTGAATATGTATAAACATTTACATTTCAAAGCTAAGGCATTGAAAGGTGATGAACGTTTTCAGAATAACTGAAAGTGTACCCACGTTTTTTGTTTGATGATATCTGTAATGAAAATTAGTGTCCCAATTAGTTTAATATTGATGCATACATTGTCACATGTGACTAAATACTGCCTCTATGTAGCTGTTGTAAAATGAAACATAGCCAACAGTGATAGGTGTCAAAAAGTTAATGGTTCAAAGTTCCAAATACATTTTTGCAGATTGTGCAAAACGCCTCTGTCAGAGGACTCCAATTTTGATACTTTACCTTGACAACATTCAGCTGTTTTCGTGATATGAATTATCTAACGCTTACAATTTATTTCCTTTTTGCTTACTTAGCAGTTCTATCAACATTTAGCAACTAAGCTAGCAACATTAGAAAATCCGTTAGCTATATTTCAGAGGTAAAAAGTTGGATATTAAATGATGTGTGGTCTGTCGCGCAGTCGAATTTTACAATATGCAGCGTGTTCCACAAAATGTATACATATATAACTTTTTTGAAAACTCTCAAAACCTAACTTAACTTACATAAATTGCACTGAAAATCGGTGGTCAGCTAGCTAGAAGGGTGTCGTTAGTCGCAAAACGTACCGTTATTTTCCAGTCCATTTAAATGTTGAACTCGAGGTGATTTAGTCCTCCAACCACTAGAGAGTGTCCGAAGTTAGGAGGTGTCCGATGTTGGGGGGAAATTAGCTAACTCATCCAGAGCCCTTTGACTTCTCAAACACCACAGAATGGATCAGGAGATTCGAGAGGTTTCGTCTGGCATCGGGGCTGAATACAACTCTCTTATATATGCTATGGGGGATGCCGCTGATGATATTTTGGAAGCATCGCCATTGACTGATGCTGATAAAAAGAAGTATGCTAATGTAAAAGGAGCATTTGAGCGGCACTGTTTAGGAAAACACAATGTTATTTTTGAGAGATCTCAAATGATGAGGGAGAGAGTGCAGAGGCATTCATCACAGCTTTACACAAGCTGTCTGAGCATTGTGTGCTCAAAGAAAAACTGATGAGAGACAGAATTGTTCTTGGAATAAATGACAGGAGGCTGTCAGAACAGCTTCAGTTGGACTAGACACTGGCAAAAGCTATTCAAAGAGTCAGACAAGTGAAACTGTAAAGAAACAGCAAACATTACTGCACAGCAATGCAGCAGGAGGAGAAACCACTACAAACGTGGACGCCATCAAAGCAAAATAGAATAAACGGAAGAAATTCCAACAAAGTGCAGAGACAACATACAAAGGGCCAAACAAAAGTGAAAAGGAGTGCAAAAGATGTGGAGGAGGACGTGAACATGGATGGAAGGACTGTCCATCCAAGGAGGCTCCTATGTCCTCTCAAGGTAAAATAAAATTAATCTGAATGGGGAAGTCATCAGCTTCAAATTCGACACAGGAGCAGCTGTGACGGCCATATCTGGTGAGACCAACCAATATGTTATACGGGCTGGGGCACAATCTGCTTGATGTGAAAGGCTGCTTTAAGAACAAGCTGATAGCAAAAGGGCACAGCACAGAACGAGAGGTGTAGATCGTAGCAGGACTGACACAACCACTCCTAGGCCTACCAGCCATAGAGGCCCTACAGTTAGTGCACAGAATCGAAGAAGTGACACAGCCAGAGAAAGACTTCACCGCCGTCTATCTGTCCATCTTTCAAGGACTGGGGAAACTCGAAGAGTCATACAAGATAGAGCTTAAAGATGGTGCCACACCCTGTGCTCTTTCAGCACAGCAATGTATTCCGCTCACCTTTAGAGAAAAAGTATATGGAGAGCTGGGCAGGATGGAGAACATCGATGTCATAACCAAAGTGACAGAGCCCACAGAATGGTGCTCCGGAATGTGGTTGTCCCGAAAGCAAATGGAGACATCAGAGTAAATACATCAGTAATAAGAGAGCGTCGCATTCTTTCAGCGGTAGATGAAACACTCGCAATGTTGACAAATGCCATTTTTCACGAAGCTCGATGCTCGATCTGGATTTTGTCAAATCCCACTCACACCAGAGTCAAGCCCACTCACTACCTTCATCACACCATTTGGGAGGTACCACTTACCACTTCAACGGATTGTCGTTTGGCATATTATCGGTGCCCGAGCATTGTCTCAAATCTTTGAGAACTTCCAAGGGTGCTGGGTGCCATGCTGACGACATTCTGGTATTTGGATGTGACAGACAAGAACAAGACAAGAGATTTCACAAATGTGCTACAGAAAATGCAGCAGGAGTGTCTCACACTCAACGAAAAGTGTGAGTTTGCAAAGGCTGAAATGATCTTCTTGGGTCACAGGGTTAATGCTTCAGGACTGGAGCCACATCCCAACAAGGTCAAGGTACATGTGTAGCAGATGTTCGCAGACTGATGGGCATGGCGAACAACCTTGCTAAGTTTCTGCCCCAACGGGTTACATACAGCATGCCATTGAATGAGCTGAGGCGAGAGAGGAATGAGTGGTGCTGGGGGCATCCCCAAAAGACTGCTTTTCAGAAGCTCAAGGAGGAACTGAGTTCTCCAAAAAGCGCTCGCTCAGTACTCGTGCACGGCTGAGACGACGGTTGCAGCAGACTCATCGTCATACGGCATAGGTGCGGTGCTGACTCAGAAACAGGCTGACAACACTTGGAAACCTGTGACATACATCTCAAGAGGAATGACTGATACAGAGAAGCGCTAATCATAGATTGAGAAAGAGGCGTTAGCAGCCACGTGGGCGTGTGAAAGACTGACTCCTTACCTTCAGGGCCTGCAGTTCACACTACAAACTGACCACAAACCCCTGGTACTGTTGCTAGGCTCCAGAGCCCTAGATCAGGGTCCTACGATTTCCACTGCGACTTCTGAGATTCACCTACAACATCGTCCATGTGCTAGGGTAGAATCTCATCACTGCAGATACGCTGTCGAGGGCACCGATGGGTGACGCACCATCCACCGACGACCTACAACTGGACAAGATAGTGTACATGGATACCATCGTTTCCTCACTACCAGTTGCAGAGGCTCGAGTGAAACAGACCACAGAGGCACAACAAGCCGACAAATCTTGCAAAAAGGTTAAACAATACTGCCTTATCGAATGGCCGGGATAACACAAGTTGCACACATACTTGGCACCTTTCTGGCAGGTCAGGGCGGAGCTTCTCATGGCAGGTGACCTTATTCTGAAAGGTGAAAGACTTGAAATACCACAGACACTCAGAGGTGAAATACTTCAAAAGATCCATGAAGGACATCAAGGAATCTCAAAGTGCCAAGCAAGGGCCCAGCAGTCAGTGTGGTGGCCAGGAATTTTATTCCAAATCCCACAAGCAGTCGACAGGTGTGAAATCTGCTAAAAACACAGTACAGCCGCTTATACCTACCTCAGTTCCTGAAGGACCGTGGCAAAAGGTGGGAATGGACCTGTTTGAGTGGAACAAGAAAACGTACCTGCTGATTGTTGATTACTTCTCCAAATACATTGAGGTAGATGAAATGAGAGTGACTTCGACTGAGGCCACCATCAAATAAGCCTTTGACTGCCATGGAGTCACGGAGACAGTAGTTTCAGACAATGGACCGCAATTCTCCTCAAAGATCTTATATAGTATACACTGAGTGCACAAAACTTTAGGAACACCTGCTCTTTGAATGACCAGGCAAAAGCTATAATCCCTTATTGATGTTACCTGTTTAATCCATTTATATCGTTGTAGATATATTTAGCAGACGCTCTTATCCAGAGCAAATTACAGTTAGTGAGTGCATACATTTTCATTATGGCCCCCGTGTGAAACGAACCCACAACCCTGGCATTGCAAGCACCATGCTTTACCAACTGAGCTACAGGGAAGGAGACAGGTTAAAGAAAGATTTTTAGGCCTTGAGACAATTGAGACATGGATTGTGTATGTGTGCCATTCAGAGGGTGAATGGGGAAGACAAAATATTTAAATGCCTTTGAACGGGGTATGGTAGTATGTGCAAGGCGCACCGGTTTGTGTCAAGAACTGCAACGCTGCTGGGTTTTTCACGCTCAACAGTAATAGTTATATTTTCATAATTAATAGGCTGACACATTACCTTTAGCTACAGTGCCTTGCAAAAGTATTCATCCCCCTTGGCGTTTTTCCTATTTTGTTGCATTACAACCTGTAATTTAAATGGAGTTTTATTTGGATTACATGTAATGGACATAAACAAAATAGTCAAAATTGGTGAAGTGAAATGAAAATAACTTGTTTCAGAAAATTCTAAAAAATTAATAACGGAAAGTGATGCGTGCATATGTATTCACCCCCTTTGCTATGAAGCCCCAAATAAGATCTGGTGCAACCAATTACCTTCAGAAGTCACATAATTAGTTAAATAAAGTCAACCTGTGTGCAATCTAAGTGTCACATGATCTGTCACTTAGCAGACGCTCTTATCCAGAGCGACTTACAGTTAGTGAGTGCATACATTATTTTTTATACTGGCCCCCCGTGGGAATCGAACCCACAACCCTGGCATTGCAAACGCCATGCTCTACCAACTGAGCTACATCCCTGCCGGCCATTCCCTCCCCTACCCTGGACGACCATTGGTCAATTGTGCGCCGCCCCATGGGTCTCCCGGTCACGGCCGGCTACGACAAAGCCTGGATTCGAACAAGGATCTATAGTGGCACAGCTAGCACTGCGATGCAGTGCCTTAGACCACTGCACCATTCGGGTTCTCAGTATGTATACACCTGTTCTGAAAGGCCCCAGAGTCTGCAACACCACTAAGCAAGGGGCACCACCAAGCAAGCGGCACCATGAAGACCAAGGAGCTCTCCAAACAGGTCAGGGACAAAGTTGTGGAGAAGTACAGATCAGGGTTGGGTTATAAAAAAATATCAGAAACTTTGAACATCCCACAGAGCAAAATTAAATCCATTATTCAAAAATTGAAAGAATATGGCACCACAACAAACCTGCCAAGAGAGGGCCGCCCACCAAAACTCACGGACCAGGCAAGGAGGGCATTAATCAGAGAGGCAACAAAGAGACCAAAGATAACCCTGAAGGAGCTGCAAAGCACCACAGCGGAGATTGGAGTATCTGTCCATAGGACCACTTTATGCCGTACACTCCACAGAGCTGGGCTTTACGGAAGAGTGGCCAGAAAAAGTCTTTGCTTAAAGAATAAAATAAGCAAACATGTTTGGTGTTCGCCAAAAGCCATGTGGGAGACTCCCCAAACATATGGAAGAAGGTACTCTGGTCAGATGAGACTAAAATTGAGCTTTTTGGCCATCAAGGAAAAAGCTATGTCTGGCGCAAACCCAACACCTCTCACCACCCGAGAACACCATCCCCACAGTGAAGCATGGTGGTGGCAACATCATGCTGTGGGGATATTTTTCATCGGCAGGGACTGGGAAACTGGTCAGAATTGAAGGAATGGTGGATGGCGCCAAATACAGGGAAATTCTTGAGGGAAACCTGTTTCAGTCTTCCAGAGATTTGAGACTGGGACGGAGGTTCACCTTCCAGCAAGACAATGACCCTAAGCATACTGCTAAAGCAACATTCGAGTGGTTTAAGGGGAAACATTTAAATGTCTTGGAATGGCCTAGTCAAAGCCCAGACCTCAATCCAATTGAGAATCTGTGGTATGACTTAAAGATTGCTGTACACCAGTGGAACCCATCCAACTTGAAGGAGTTGGAGCAGTTTCGCCTTGAAGAATGGGCAAAAAATTCCAGTGGCTAGATGTGCCAAGCTTATAGAGACATACCACAAGAGACTTGCAGCTGTAATTGCTGCAAAAGGTGGCTCTACAAAGTATTGACTTTGGGGGGGGTGAATAGTTATGCACGCTCAAGTTTTCAGTTTTTTTGTCTTATTTCTTGTTTGTTTCACAATAACAAATATTTTACATCTTCAAAGTGGTAGGCATGTTGTGTAAATGAAATGATACAAACCCCCAAAAAATCCATTTTAATTCCAGGTTGTAAGGCAACAAAATAGGAAAAATGCCAAGGGGGGTGAATACTTTCGCAAGCCACTCTATACAGAATATCTCACCACCATGCATTTTCATCTCCTCCTCTCTCCTTTATTCCTTTTTCCATCACGCAGAGAGAGGGACTGTCAACAGTTTAATGAAATAGCCTTGATAAAACATGTTACTATCAATGTTCCCGAACAGATTTCACTTGGTTTCCCAAAATAAGCGCTGGGTAGCTGCAGGAACAAGGTTGGAGAGCCCATGGCATACAGAGTTTGGGTGGAATATCACCTGTTGAGCAGCGAAATAACCGGAGTAGCCTACCCTACAACAACATGAGTGAAACGAACCGGCGGGAAAGTGGCCTCAATTCGCTACTGATGACATGTTTTTTTTCTCTTGCCCCTGCTCCTGCCCATTTGATAATGTCCATTCTAAATCAAAACTAATTTTACATATTAGTAAAGACAAGATTAAATTGAGAATAGTCTGTTGGGTGAAAATATGATCACTTGATTAGAGAACAGCGTGTGCAGCCTGAGGCAAGAAGCGGAGCGTAAGCTTTTTTTGTGACTTTCTCAAATCATCAATAGCCTATAGTCACATTATGCAGCCCATATATCTTTTAATTTCTAAGGCATTCTATGGTTTGTATCATTGACAACTAAAGTTGCCAAATAACTCTAAATCTAGAATATAGGACTTGTTTCAAATGATCACTTTTACGCTCAACATAGTCACTTCATATGGCACCCTCGCTACGGAATGGGAAAAAATATTGTTTCTATTTTATTCAGCTAAGTTCGATTATATTCTTCTTACTATAAAATCATATAATATAAAATAATGGCACGGGGACTTATAAGCATATCATGTCTGCTAAATGAACAAGAATACAGCCTATGGCATGGCGCATAGCCAGATGACATACAGTAGTCCCCACAAGAATAGTAAACTAACAAAAACTGGGGACATTTTGTTACTCCCCACAAGGTCAAATGCTATTTCTGGGGGTTTAGTGTTAAGGTTAGAATTAGTGTTAGGGTTAGAATTACATTAAGGGTTAGGGTTAGGAGCTAGAGTTAGGTTTAGGGTTAGGGTTAAGATTAGGTTTTTGGGTTAGGGTTAGGGTTAGGGTAAGAGTACGGGTTAGGTTTAGGGTTAGGGGTTAGGGAAAATAGGATTTTTAATGGGACTGAATTGTGTGTCCCCACAAGGTTAGCTGGACAAGACTGTATGCGTGTGTGTGTGTGTCTAACAGTGTGTTTTCTCAGTCAGGTGTTCCCCCATGGTCTTCCTGATGAGTTCACGCTGGTCTTCACTTTGCTCCTCAAGAAGAAAACACTGAGAAACAACATCTACCTCTTCCAGATCTCTGATGAACAGGGATACCCACAGGTATACACTCCTCTTTTCCCCTCCCTCTCTCATCTCTGTCCTCTACCCTCTTTTATTACTATCTTTCTTCCCCTGTTCCTTCTCTCCATCACACTCTCTCCTCTCCTCTGTCTCTCCCCTCTCACTCCATCTCTCTCTCTATTCCTCCTCTCTCTCTCTCTCTCTCTCTCTCTCTCTCTCTCTCTCTCTCTCTCTCTCTCTCTCTCTCTCTCTCTCTCTCTCTCTCTCTCTCTTCTGTTATCTCCTATATCTGTTCCATCTCTCTCTCTATTCCTCCTCTCTCTCTCTCTCTCTCTCTCTCTCTCTTTCTCTCTTCTGTTATCTCCTCTATCTGTTCCATCTCTCTCTCTCTCTTTCCTCTCCTCTCCTCCATCTCGCCACTCTCTATCATCCCTTCAGCTTCTCCCCTCTCTCTCTCTCTGTTGTTCTCTCATTATAATTCATGTTACTTCTATGATGAAATATTGGAGTGTCTGTCACTTCTATAATAAGTCTGAAGCCACATTTAAATACTCCATGTATATGATGAATTGTGGGCAAACCATCTCATTATAAATGATTGATTGGGTGTTTTCAGATGCAATAATTAGTATATTACCTTTGTCCATGTCTTTGCTAACTTTGCAGTGTGTTCTATGTAGCCCACTTTGAGACACAAAGCACTGTACCAAACTTGTAGCTCCTTCTCCTAGCGGCTACTGCTTGAGACTGGATAGGCATATTCAATGAGGCATTGGCTTTAGCATTGCTTACACCTACAATACAATATCCGATTCCATCAGATCTGTAGACTCCTCTGTAGAGGTGTTATTTCCCAATCAGATGTGATACAACTGTTTTTTTCCCTGTGTCTCACCTCACCTCTCCTCCCCTCCCATCCCCCCTCCTCTCCCCCACTCTCCCACTCTCTCCTCCTTCCTTCCTCCCCTCTCCCCACTCTGTCATCCCTCCCCCCAAGTTCTCTCTTGACCTGAATGGCCCTGAGGCCACCCTGTCCCTGCGTGCGCGGGGGGCCGATCCCCTGGGTGACCCGGTTGGGTGTGTGTTCAGCGGGGAGGGCGTGGAGTCTCTCCTGGACAGTGGCTGGCACAAACTGGCCCTCAGTGTCCAACAGGGAGCAGCCTCTCTACACGTGGACTGCAGCTCCATCCAGACCATGCCCCTGGAGCCCCGGGGAGAGCTACCCACCGAGGGACACACCATGCTAGGCATCAGAGCCACCGATGCTGCCCCTGTGGAGGTATTGATTGGAGGACCAGGGAGGGAGAGGAGGGGGGGTTGATTGTGGTAGGAAGTTGGGAGTAGGGAGATGGGGTTGGGTCAACCTGTATGTGGGGAGTAGGGAGATGGAGGGGGAGGTGGAGAGTATGGGAGGAGGGGAGAGATGGAAGGAGAGGTGGAGAGGCTGGGAGGAGGGGAGAGATGGAGGGAGAGGTGGAGAGGCTGGGAGGAGGGGAGAGATGGAGGGAGAGGTGGAGAGGGTGGGAAGAGGGGAGAGATGGAGGGAGAGGTGGAGAGGCTGGGAGGAGGGGAGAGATGGAGGGAGAGGTGGAGAGGCTGGGAGGAGGGGAGAGATGGAGGGAGAGGTGGAGAGTCTGGGAGGAGGGGAGAGATGGAGGGAGAGGTGGAGAGGCTGGGAGGAGGGGAGAGATGGAGGGAGAGGTGGAGAGGCTGGGAGGAGGGGAGAGATGGAGGGAGAGGTGGAGAGTCTGGGAGGAGGGGACAGGGATATTTAGGGGTGATGGTTGGGGCTGTAGTAGTGGGGTTGTAGTGGGTATACTTGTTCTCTAACAATAGTTTTTCTCTCTTTCTCTCTGTCTCTCTCTCTCTCTCTCTCTCTCTCTCGCTCTCTCTTTCTCTCTCTCTCTTTCTTTCTCTCTCTCTCTCTCTCTCTCTCTCTCTCTCTCTCTCTCTCGCTCTCTCTTTCTCTCTCTCTCTTTCTTTCTTTCTCTCTCTCTTCCTTCCTCTCGTCCCCCCTCTCTCGCCCTTCTTTTCTCCCTGCCCCCTGTCCTCTGCATCTCTGTCTGTCTCACAGATGGACATTCAGCAGGCGATGGTGTACTGTGATGCCTCCTTGGCCATTCAGGAGGCCTGCTGTGAGATACCTGGAGCTCGGGTGAGAACACCAGACATTACACATCGCTCCCACAACCACCACACCAACCATCACACAACGCTTTTACAACCATCACACAACACTTCTGCAACCATCACACCGACAATCACACAGCGCTTTTACAACCATCACACATCACTCCCACAACCACCACACCAACCATCACACAACGCTTTTACAACCATCACACAACGCTTCTGCAACCATCACACCGACCATCACACAACGCTTTTACAACCATCACACATCACTCCAACACCCATCATCATATGTAGGCCTGCTGCCTTTGTGTATTTTTGCCTGGAGAAAGTGTTCCCACATGGTTGGTATCAAGCAGATTGTGCAGAATCAACCATGTTGACAGAGAAAGAGAGAAAGAAAGAGCTCAGGTATGGGTGGCGAGCACAGCCAGTTCTGAGTTTATTTTGAACCTGAAGGCATTTCCACCCTGATGTCTGTTTTTGTCTGTACAGACCTTTTGTACATACAGTATGTGGAAGTGTCCTTCATGCTTGTGTTTGTTTGTTTGTTAGTGTGAGAGTGTGTGTGCCTGTGTGTGTGTGTGTGTGTGTGTGTGTGTGTGTGTGTGTGTGTGTGTGTGTGTGTGTGTGTGTGTGTTTGTGTGTGTCTGTCTGTACGTGCATATAGGCCTAGGTATGAAAGACAGACAAACAGGGAGAGATCCGTTATTCAGAACACCTTCAGAACTGAAGAACTGTAGAACAGCCCAGTAGACTTTCAGAACCCTCTAGAAAAAAGTGATTTACTTTGAAGAGGAGGAGAGGAAGAGACATCCAACTCTCCTCCCTCTTCTCTTGCACTCTGAGCTGTCTGCTGCAGGGCTCACCAGAAACACTGTTTAGAACGGAACCAGGAGCTGCAGTACACACATCCCACCTATAGTTCTGAGAAGATAATAATAATAATAATTGGTCATTTAGCAGACGCTCTTATCCAGAGCGACTTACAGGAGCAATTAGGGTTAAGTGCCTTGCTCAAGGGCACATCGACAGATTTTTCACCTAGTGGGCTCGGGGATTAGAACCAGCGACCTTTCGGTTACTGGCACAACGCTCTTAACCACTAAGCTACCTGCCGCCCAGGTAGAAGAGACATCAGCTGTTTGATAAAGATAGGAGAGCGATGTCACAGAGAGAAGTGGGAGATGACAGTTTTATCAACCTTTAGTTTTCTAAATCTGGAATACTCCAATTAGTATGATATGTTGCATTTCGTATGGTATGTATTAATTGGTGTATGTCCATCATCCACTTCGTACAGTGGCTTGCGAAAGTATTCACCCCCCTTGGCATTTTTCCTATTTTGTTGCCTTACAACCTGGAATTAAAATAGATTTTTGGGGGGTTTGTATCATTTGATTTACACAACACGCCTACCACTTTGAAATCTTTAAGTCATACCACAGATTCTCAATTGGATTGAGGTCTGGGCTTTGACTAGGCCATTCCAAGACATTTAAATGTTTCCCCTTAAACCACTCGATTGTTGCTTTAGCAGTATGCTTAGGGTCATTGTCCTGCTGGAAGGTGAACCTCCGTCCCAGTCTCAAATTTCTGGAAGACTGAAACAGGTTTCCCTCAAGAATTTCCCTGTATATAGTGCCATCCATCATTCCTTAAATACTGACCAGTTTCCCAGTCATCCCCACAGCATGATGTTGCCACCACCATGCTTCACTGTGGGGATGGTGTTCTCAAGGTGATGAGAGGTGTTGGGTTTGCGCCAGACATAGCGTTTTCCTTGATGGCCAAAAAGCTCATCTGACCAGAGTACCTTCTTCCATATGTTTGGGGAGTCTCCCACATGGCTTTTGGCGAACACCAAACGTGTTTGCTTATTTTTTTCTTTAAGCAATGGCTTTTTTCTGGCCACTCTTCCGTAAAGCCCAACTCTGTGGAGTGTACGGCATAAAGTGGTCCTATGGACAGATACTCCCATCTCCACTGTGGTGCTTTGCAGCTCCTTCAGGGTTATCTTTGGTCTCTTTGTTGCCTCTCTGGTTAATGCCCTCCTTGCCTGGTCCGTGAGTTTTGGTGGGCGGCCCTTTCTTGGCAGGTTTGTTGTGGTGCCATATTCTTTCCATTTTTTAATAATGGATTTAATGTTGCTCCGTGAGATGTTCAAAGTTTCTGGTATTTTTTTATAACCCAACCCTGATCTGTACTTTTCCACAACTTTGTCCTTGACCTGTTTGGAGAGCTCCTTGGTCTTCATGGTGCCACTTGCTTGGTGGTGCCCCTTGCTTAGTGGTGTTGCAGACTCTGGGGCCTTTCACAACAGGTGTGTATATACTGAGATCATGTGGCACTTAGATTGCACACAGGTGGACTTTATTTAACTAATTATGTGACTTCTGAAGGTAATTGGTTGCACCAGATCTTATTTAGGGGCTTCATAGCAAAGGGGGTGAATACATATGCACGCACCACTTTTACGTTATTTATTTTTTAGAATTTTTTGAAACTATTTTGTGAATGTCCATTACATGAAATCCAAATAAAAATCTAATTAAATTACAGGTTGTAATGCAACAAAATAGGAAAAACGGCAAGAGGGATGAATACTTTTGCAAGGCACTGTATGATATGTTACGAATTGCAATTCGTACAATATGTTACAAATTTTCAAAATGTATGATATGTGTCGTGACGTGACTTTCAATAATGTGATGACTGTTATTTATCAAATCAACTAACTATGTTTAATTGTAAAATTAAGTGTCCATAAAATGTACATAGTATGTATAAGCTGGAAGTAGTGGCCTAAGCATTGTTGTTCACTAGTTTACCCCAATTAGGGAAGGGGTGGTGGGGTTGGAAAGTAATAAAGGGAAATATATAAAAAGTATATGTGTATGTATGTATATGTATTTATATTTATGTATATGTATATGTATGTGGATGTACAGTTGAAGTCGGAAGTTTACATACACCTTAGCCAAATACATTTCAACTCAGTTTTTCACAATTCCTGACATTTAATCCTAGTAAAAAATCCCTGTTTTAGGTCAGTTAGGATCACCACTTTATTTTAAGAATGTGAAATGTCAGAATAATAGTAGAGAGAATGATTTATTTCAGCTTGTATTTCTTTCATCACATTCCCAGTGGGTCAGAAGTTTACATACACTCAATTAATATTTGGTAGCATTGCCTTTAAATTGTTTAACTTGGGTCAAACGTTTCGGGAAGCCTTCCACAAGCTTCCCACAATAAGTTGGGTGAATTTTCCTCCTGACAGAGCTGGTGTAATTGAGTCAGGTTTGTAGGCCTCCTTGCTCGCACACGCCTTTTCAGTTCTGCCCACACATTTTCTATAGGATTGAGGTCAGGGCTTTGTGATGGCCACTCCAATACCTTGACTTTGTTGGCCTTAAGCCATTTTGCCACAACTTTGGAAGTATGCTTCGGGTCATTGTCCATTTGGAAGACCCATTTGCGACCAAGCTTTAACTTCCTGACTGATGTCTTGAGATGTTGCTTCAATATATCCACACAATTTTCCTTCCTCATGATGCCATCTATTTTGTGAAGTGCACCAGTCCCTCCTGCAGCAAAGCACCCCCACAGCATGATGCTGCCACAACCGTGCTTCACGTTGGGATGGTGTTCTTCGGCTTGTAAGCATCCCCCTTTTTCCTCCAAACATAACGAT
Source organism: Coregonus lavaretus (assembly GCF_964263955.1). NCBI lineage: Eukaryota > Metazoa > Chordata > Actinopteri > Salmoniformes > Salmonidae > Coregonus > Coregonus lavaretus. The sequence continues at coordinate 107,600 of NW_028158296.1, forward strand.
GGTCATAATGGCCAAACAGTTCTATTTTTGTTTCATCAGACCAGAGGACATTTCTCCAAAAAGTTTGATCTTTGTCCCCATGTGCAGTTGCAAACCGTAGTCTGGCTTTTTTATGGCGGTTTTGGAGCAGTGGCTTCTTCCTTGCTGAGCAGCCTTTCAGGTTATGTCAATATAGGACTCGTTTTACTGTGGATATAAATACTTTTATACCTGATTCCTCCAGCATCTTCACAAGGTCCTTTGCTGTTGTTCTGGGATTGATTTGCCCTTTTCGCACCAAAGTACATTCATCTCTAGGAGACAGAACGCGTCTCCTTCCTGAGCGGTATGACGGCTGCGTGGTCCCATGGTGTTTATACTTGCGTACTGTTGTTTGTACAGATGAATGTGGTACCTTCAGGCATTTGGAAATTGCTCCCAAGGATAAACCAGACTTGTGGAGGTCTACAGGTCTTGGCTGATTTCTTTTGATTTTCCCATGATGTCAAGCAAAGAGGCACTTAGCTTGAAGGTAGGCCTTGAAATACATCCACAGGTACACCTCCAATTGACACAAATGATGTCAATTAGCCTATCAGAAGCTTCTAAAGCCATGACATCATTTTCTGGAATTTTCCAGGCTGTTTAAAGGCACAGTCAACTTAGTGTATGTAAACTTTTGTCAAGTGTCAATGTGCAGCGGTAGGACGGAGTCAGGCGCAGGACACAGAACTGAGTAAACAACGTACTTTACTCGAAAAATAAACAACACTAATTTCCACGCAGGGAAAACACACCAGCTCACATAAGTCTTAGACACAAAACAAAGAACAAACACGCACAAAACCATGTGGGAACCAGAGGGTTAAATAGGGAAATAATATAATGTAATGGGAACCAGGTGTGTACAATCAAGACAAAACAAATGGAAAAAGAAACGTAGATCGGTGGCAGCTAGAAAGCCGGTGACGACGACCGCCGAACGTCGCCCGAACAAGGAGAGGCACCAACTTCGGCGGAAGTCGTGACAACTTCTGACCCACTGGAATTGTGAAACAGTTAATTATAAGTGAAATAATCTGTCTGTAAACAATTATTGGAAAATTACTTGTGTCATGCACAAAGTAGATGTCCTAACCGACTTGCCAAAACTATAGTTTGTTAACAAGAAATTTGTGGAGTGGTTTCTGTACACCAGCGGAACCCATCCAACTTGAAGGAGCTGGAGCAGTTTTGCTTTGAAGAATGGGCAACAATTACAGTGGCTAGATGTGCCAAGCTTATAGAGACATACCCCAAGAGACTTGCAGCTGTAATTGCTGCAAAAGGTGGCTCTACAAAGTATTGACTTTGGGGGGTTGAATAGTTATGCACGCTCTAGTTTTCTGTTTTTGTCTTATTTCTTGTTTGTTTCACACAACAACAAAACAAATTGCATTTTCAAAGTGGTAGTCATGTTGTGTAAATCAAATGATACAAACCCCCCAAAAATCCATTTTAATTCCAGGTTGTAAGGCAACAAAATAGGAAAAATGCCAAGGGGGGTGAATACTTTCACAAGCCACTATATATTTGCGAGAAGAAAAACATATGGGGGATTGGAAGTGATGCAGACAATTACATTGATGGAAGTTACAATCTATCTGCAATATTAAAGCTGATCTACCCCCCAAAAAAATAAATTAAATAAAAACTATGTTTAATTGTCACTCTTTTAAATTAATCATGTAACAATTAACTTATTAGGAATTTGGAGCACCATGGAAGAAGTTGTTTAACGAGTTACCATCTCCCAAATTAAACTCTTAGAAGATATTTAGATATATATATCGATAACAGTCACTTATCATTACCTCATCAGTCTCATTCTGAACGTCGCATACTCCTTGATATCTGCAAGAACCCTAACCATATTGATGAATCACCAATACACAAATTGGCTTAATTATTTATTTACTCACTAACTAAATAATAACACAGAATACATAAACACACACACACGGTATAGGTTATTGATTGCTAACGTAATACAATGAAAACAGGTCCCTAATGGACTGGACTAACAATAGCATGACTGCTTGGTTAGGGGAAGGAGGGGTCAATAGAAAGAGAGTGAAAGGGAGAGACAAAGAGATTCAACTTATCGTTGTTACATTTGGAAACCACCGCTCATTCTGATAAAAAATGCAATGCATATTTACGTGTAGCTTTCCTTGATCGTCGTCTCTCTGTTGAACCACTTTCTCAAAAAGGGTTTGAGTGTCCTATCCCACTTCGGTGAGACTCAGCTTGTCTTCGAATGGAGTGTTCATTAGAATGTACCAATGGTTGTCTGAGATGGGATTGTCCTTCCTAACTCGTGTCTTTAGTGAAAGACAACTTTACATGCCAGCTGCAGACTGGTAATGCTATGGTCTAGTGAGTTTCTTCTTCTTGTGTAGAGATTGAGAGTTTCAGAGTTTCTCACCATTTCAAACGTGTGGACTAACGTCTCACTTTTCCTGGTCTTAGAGTGTCAACCATTTGTAACGTTCAGCTCCCGCTGCATGTCGGCTGGTCTGTAGAGGTTCAACCAGTTGTAATGTGAGCACGCGCTTCACGGCGGCTGGTCTTTCTGGTCTAACCATTTTAAGCCGTGTAGCCACAGCTCCACGCTTTCTGGTCTCTGATTCAAAGTTCTAACCATTCTAAACATGCAGTCGCCACTCTCACACTTTCTGGTCTAAATGTACATTTCGTTACTACTTTTATCCTCGGGTAAAAAGGGGGCGTTCCAACACGCCGATCCAATGTCTGTGCTCACTTGGGCGTGGTTACTTACTGGGCAAAAGTTTATATAGAACAATTATCTCATTAGAAGAATAAAATCACATTGCTATCTTCACAAAAGTACTCTCATACTTAATCATATATTTTATACAACATTTAGATGTAAGCTTGATAAATAGAACGTGTACACTTTCAGAGTTACAGTTATTCCGTTATACCATCCTTAATGACATCACAAACAACAATAACAATAAACAATATGACGTGATTATTCTTTAGGTCCCCACTGACCATTCCAAACATTTGGAGGTCAGGAATAAGATTCCAGTAAGAGTTTTTATGCGGCAAAGAGTCTCTGGAACAAAGACAATCTCAGTCTTCCCATACTAGAGACCAAAAGGAGTCCTTTTCTACAAACTATTTATGACCGAGTCATGACATATGTTACAAATTCCAATTTGTTAGATAGGTGGCAAGGTGGCTAAGGCTAACATTACTTAGGTGGCTAACATTAGCTAGGCTAGGGGTTAGGGTTAGGGGTTAGGGTTAAGGTTAGGTTGAAGGTTAAGGTTAGGGTTAGGAGTTAGGTTAAAGGGTTAGTGGAAGGGTTAGCTAACATGCTAAGTAGTTGCAAAGTTGCTAATTAGCAAAAATGCTAAAGTGGTCTGCGATGAGATTCAAACACACAATCTTTGGGATGCTAAACGTTCGTGTTATATGCCCACCCATCCACCCTGACCAATCACCCTACTTTATTTTTTGGGTTAAGTAACTTTCTGTTTTATGTAACCATATCAAATGTAACATATCATACTAATTTGAGTGTCCCAGATTTACATTTACTATGTTAAATCTAGTCTATGAGACCAGGCTGGTTTTATGGCTAGACTTGTAGTGTTAGAGAGGGCTAGACTTACTGTGTGTTACCATGGAAGACCCCTCAACATATTGACCTGTTGGACTACTTTGTCTTCAGTTTAGCTTTTCAGTGCAGCTGTGTTCACAATACACATTCCCCGATACACATTGCCACCTTTGACCCGAGCCCTTGATCTTCCATTACACATAAGAGTCATTAAACGAAGGCGTCTTCTGTGCAGGGGAGTTTTGTTAAGAGCCCCGACGCTCAATCTGAACATTAACACGCGTCGCTTGCAATACGTTTTTTTAAGCATATGGACCTTATCTTCCATATCAGCAAGAAATAATAATAAAACATTTAAAAAGGTTAAATTGATACACACCTTGATAGGGTTAGGGTTAGTGTTCCCACACGGCCATCTAGCGTGCTCTGAACACCTGTGTGTAACTCGGGAAGTGTAGTGGAAGTGGAGTTTCGTTGGATGGAGGAACCCATAGCTGTATGGATCTGTAACTGCTACAGTAAGTGTATCTTTTTTATTTGAAGGGTTCTTTTTTACTGATGAAAGATAAGGGCCATATGTTCCGAAAGCCATATCGCAACCGGTGATTATTGAAGTTTCTAAACTTTAAAACACAGCGTCGGGATTGTAGTTCACATTAGCCAGTCGTGGTCAAAGCTAATAGCTGAAAACTATAGGGAAAAGGCAGAATGCTGTCTAGAGTTTTTGAGAGCTATTTTGACCCATGATCCCTCTCTCTCTCTCTCTCTTAGTGCCCCCCTGGTGCCCTCAAGAGTCGCCGCGCTGCCGAAAATGACCTGGAGCAGCAGGTTCTTGCCTTTAATCAGGTAACACACATGCATGCACACACACACACACACTCAAATATATGAACAGACAAACTAACAAGACCACTGGCTAAGCACGACCAGGTAGGCAAAGGGAGCGAGCAAAATATTCCATTGTTTTTCCCCCTTATAATCATTGTTCCTCCCCTGATAATTATTAATCCACTCTCAGCCAAAGAGACAACAGTAGCATGATAAATATCTCCCCTCCTCCACCACTACTGAGAAATGTTCTTATTTAAAAAATGTGCAACAGTGCTAGATTGCCAAATAAATAATATTCTTTCAAATTATATTTTAAAGCCATATTCACCCTTTCTCATTTCATGATTCATAATAATGCAATCTATTTCCAATTATCCATTCATTAGGCTTGCTGTTTGTCTTGTGGAGAGCTGTTGTTAACTCAAAGCTCTGGCAGACTACAGACAGGAGTAATCAATCCCATAGAATACTGTTCCTCAGCCAGACACAATAACAGGAACAGAGCCGTGTGTGTGTGCCTGCTTATGTGGTGAGTGTGTGCATGTGTGAGCTCATAGTTGTGGTGTCACTGACTCTTAAACTGCTGTCTGAGTTCGTAATGAGATCCAGGTATGTGTCTGGCAGTGATAGCACTAACCAATGAAATAACAGCGGACAATAAAGGATGTTCTTATTTGGACAATATAAGGAAGTCTCTATGTAAGCCATATTGTTACCATGGCATTATTAATTATAGTGTTAACCCCACCCCTTCCTTTCTCTTTCCGTTTGACAACAGATGTCTTCATGCCACGACTGCAACTTCATTTACACAACAAGCATTATGCACTGACACACGTGTGCACAGTGCAGCACACACACACACACTCCTACACAAACACACATACCCACACACTCTCTCTCTTTCTCGCACTCACACACACACTCCCTCACTCACACACATTACATTCCTGGTGTGTCAGAGTGGTATAAGTCATCTAGGCTTTTCTTATTGAATTCAGGGCATTGGCTTTGAAACATCTGCACTGCACACCAGGGTCATGAACTTAATAATACTGTACGTGTGTGTGTGTGTGTGTGTGTTGGTCCCTTAAGACTGGAAGTCTCAGTCAATCGTTCTCGTTCTTTCTTGTTGTTTCTTTTCTTTCTGTCTTTTTTTCTCCTGTCCAACCTTTCTGAAAGGTCAACCCAGACCCCCAAACACTCTCGCGTTGATCCCTCTCCCTCCACATGATTTTCCAGGTTGATGTCCCTAACCACAACATCTTTCCCCTTCCCCTTGAAAACGATCTCTACCTCTCTCATGGACTTTTGCTTCATGCAGTTTTTCCACTCTAACTCTCACTGCTTTCACTTTGTTGTTCACTACTTTCTCTGTCTGTCTGTTCTCTTTCCCTCTCTTTTTCACTTCTACTTCTACCCCCCACCCCTCTCTCTCTCTCTCTCTCTCTCTCTCTCTCTCTCTCTCGCCTTCTCCCTTACCCCATCTCTCTCTCTCTCACCTTCTCCCTTACCCCATCTCTCTCTCTCTCTCTCTCTCTCTCTCTCTCTCTCTCTCTCTCTCTCTCTCTCTCTCTCTCTCTCTCTCTCTCTCGCCTTCTCCCTTACCCCATCTCTCTCTCTCTCTCGCCTTCTCCCTTACCCCATCTCTCTCTATCTCTGCCTCAGGGTTTATTAGGGATCTATTCCAACACTCCTCCTTACCCCTTTCTTTTCTCCTCCTCCTCCCTCCCTCCATCCTTTCTTTTTCCCTTTAAAATGCACTCTGGATAAGAGTATCTGGCTAATGACCAGTGTGTTCATTTAGATATCTTTCTTCATCCGCTCTCTGTTGTGCTGCTCATGCAATGATATGTAACGGTAGTGGCTAGCTTCAGTGGTGCACATGTACAATACATGCAAAATATGCCATAGAATTATGTTTAGCTGTTGGTGTCTTAAGAGCATCACATCACTACCTTTACTTCTTCAAAAAGGTAACTTTGCAAACACCGAAGAGCTGTAAAAAAAAATATATAATAATAATAACCAACTGGAAGTAGGTCCAACAAAGTTGTAACTGTCCTCTTATTGCTTCTAAGTCCTGAAAACATCCTCGCATTGTACATTTTGGTGTTAAAATTAGAACACTGAAACTTCTCTGCCTCACTTTCTCTTTCTCTTTTCTCTAGGAGATCCTTGGGTCCAAGGGCCTGGCAGAGAAAGTAAGTCTCAAACTTTCCCGCTCTCTCTCTCACACACACACACACACACTTTATCCTGTATTACTGAAAAAGCTGAGGAGAGACTTTCGCCACGTGTCAGTTGGCGTCCAATCAGGAAGAAAATATGTAGGCAACATGAGCCAATCAGAGCAGAGTATTTTTTTATACAGATTAGGACAGGGGCTGGTGACCCAAATACCAGGTCAGTTACTTGTACCATTTGCTGTACTCCAAGAACGGGGAGAGAAGGAGCGCAACATCGGGAGATGAGACGGTGTGACACACACACACACACACACACATACACACAGACACAGCTCTGCTACTGACAGTGGAGTGATATACACATCATTCATTATACTGTATACCCCGGCTCTGTGGGGATTTGCTGTACTGCTTCCTATTAATTTTGTCATTCTCCAACAATAGCAGAATTCTGTTCATGAATTGCATACAAAACTCCAGACACTTCATTATTGCATTCCATGGTGTGCTTACTATTATCTTACTAATCTCCCATGGCACAGTGTAATGTAGGATATGCAACCACTGAATATAATGAGACAGAATGATCTCTCTCTATTGGAAGAGTTTCACAGATATGAACCCACGCTGTTAGTAGTGTGTGTGTGTGCTTGCGTGCGTGCGCACGTGTGTGTGCGTGTGTGGGTCGGGGAAAGTAGGTAGGATGTGTGCTAGGTGTGTGTGGAAACATCAGGACTGGTTCGACGAAAACTCCACGTACATCTCCACCCTACTTAACAGCAAACACAAGGTACATAAATCCACACTCAACAACCCTACTTTTGAGGCCCTCAAAAAGCAATGGCAAGAGCAGCAGAGGGTGGCACAGAGTGCTCTACGACATCTACAACATGAGTGGTGGAGCTCCAAAGCACAATAAATCCAATCTTGTGCGGACATGCACAACTTGTATTATACCCTGAAGACCACCCATGGCCTAAGAAGTTGCTTTCTCTGTCCCCTCAGAAGTGCAGGACCAAACTAAGATAGTCCAGAGGTGAGGTGAACACTTTGAAGCCCTCTTAAACCAGCCAAACCCAGTTGACTACTCAGACCTGGAGGAGCTCCCAACCCTGCCCATCATCCAGAGCCTTGATCTCCCACCCACCTTTTCTGAGGTCTGCACCGCCATCAGGTCACTGAAGAATAACACAACTCCTGGACCTAACTTCATCCCTGCTGAGATCCTAAAACAGGGGGGCTATCTCTGTACCAGAGCAGTTTGCCTGTTCATCTCTGAGATATGGAGACAAGAGAGCAGCTCCCATCAATGGAGGGATGCAAACATTGTTACCATATACAAAAATAAGGGGGACAAATCCATCTGTGGCAACTGCAGAGGCATATCCCTCCTTGCAGTTGCTGGCAAAAGTCTTGGCGAAGTTCATGCTCTGCAGACTCATCGACACCATCACTGAAGACATGCTACCGGAGTCCCAGTGCAGCTTCAGAAAGAACAGAAGCACGGTGGACATGATCTTCAGTGCACACCAACTGCAGGAAAAGTGCTGTGTACAGAAACAAGACCTGTTCATGGCGTTTGTGGACCTCTCCAAAGCCTTTGACACAGTACACCGTGAACTCATTTGGAAGGTCCTACTACTGTATGGCTGCCCTGGGAAATTTGTGAACATCTTGCATGAGTTTCCATGAAGGGATGATGGCCTGAGTAACAATTGGCAGTCAGGAGTCTGAACCCTTTGGAGTTGGTACTAGTGTGAGGCAAGGGTGTGTGCTTGTGCTGGTCCTATTCAATGTCTTTCTCCTGTGTGTCACAACACTCCTGCACAAGGACATGGAAACAGAGAGTGGTGTGACCCTGGACTTCAGTTTGGACGGGAACTTCTTCAACTTTAGGAGGCTCCAAGCTGCCACAAAGCTCAAATCTGAATGCGTACTTGACCACAGCGGCAGCTGTGAGAGCACACAGCAGAATGGGGCTGTCTGTTAACATCCCAAAAACAGATGTCCTACAGTATGTCAATATTCATCTGATCCTCTGCCTGAAACCTCTGAATTATCCATCTCAGACTCCTCACTGGCCATTGTACAACACTTTAAATATCTTGGAAGCATCCTCTCGGGAGACTGCAACATCGAAAAAGGATATCCAGAATCGAGTCAAACAGGCCTCATCCTCGGCTAAGGAAGAGGGTATTTTACAACAGCAACCTGCACCTCCACAACAAAGTTGCAGTCTTCCAGGCAGTGTGTGTATCTACACTCCTTTATGGATGTGAAACATGGGCAGTCTACAGCCGACACTTAAAACAACTGGAGTCCTTTCACATAAAATGCCTTCAACGCATTTTGAAAGTGACCTGGCAGGACCGTGTTCCGCACTCAGAGATACTACAGAGAACCAACTGCAGGAACATTGAGGCATCCATCACACACCACAAGCTTAGATGGCTCTGCCATGCCATCCATTGCCAGAGGATCGCAGAAAAAGTGGCTAAAGGACCAACTGAAGACATCACTAAAGAACCCTGCCTCCCTCGAGACTGTTGCTGTGTACCGTTCCACCTGGCGTGGCCTCTGCCATCAAGGAGTGCAGTTGGACCGAGGAAAATAGGACTGGACGAAGCGACAGAGAAGACATGTGACCATGCCTGTGCTGGCCTCAACGTGACAGGCCTTTGTGTGCTCTGTCTGTGGCAGACAGTGTGCATCCCACATTGGATTATACAGTCCTCAGCGAACCCACAAGAAGTAGTGGAAGTCATCATGGGATACGATGGACTACCTTAAGCAAAGTAAGAAAGTACTTGAGTTCATACAAGTCTGCGTGCGTGGGTGTTTGTGTTTGTGTGCATGTCATGCTAATGGGTTGAGGTAGTTTGATAATGGTGTCAAGGCAATAGAGATACATACCATTATTATTAGCTTGGTAGGAGGGTTACCATGATGATTCATCTACATAGTGCAAACCACACTGGATAGGTTGACTTGGGACCTTACCAAAGTCTTCCCAAAACACAAATGGGGAACAACCAAACTTGTCCCTACAGATAGCTAATAACCAATATATATCCATATAATCAAATAACTACCACCGTTAGCATCAAAGACTTGGTTTGGCTTGTCTTGGCTTTTAGAGAGAGAGAGAGAGAGAGAGAGAGAGAGAGAGAGAGAGAGAGAGAGAGAGAGAGAGAGATTTGAGTAAAAAAAAAAAGATATTGGCCCACTAGTTACATCATTAAAAGCACAAACTTACTTCATTTTAATAGACCTAGAAAGTTAGAACCAAGCATCCCTCCTCTTCCACTGTACATAGGACCCCCGACGCCCCACACCCCTACAAAATCCCCCAGACGGTTCACTAGCCCCCCAATATACATGCTCCCTCACCAGCCCCAGTAGCACAGCTCTGGGGGCTGTACACCCCGCCCCCTGCATAGCATGTTTCCTGGTCTTCCACATTGCTGTTATTGCCTGCCTCAACAGGTACTAGGCAGTCCCTTCGCCAGTTGGCTACGATATACCTAGGCCGTTCAACATATAGGCCCAGACTCAGCTCCTACCCTAGGCCTGTACACCACCCACCCAGGACAGAAAACAACCCTACCAGCCTGGAACATGAAAAAAACAGATGCTGCACTGTCTCCTCCTCCCCACAGAACAAACACCCCCTCCCCACTGATGGATCAAGGTGTGACACATATCTGTTCGTAGCGATAGCCCAGGGAGAGAGGGAGAGAGAGAGAAAGAGAGAGAGAGAGAGAGAGAGAAAGAGAGAAAGATATGATGGTTAGGAAACAGTGACTAGGCAGTAGGCACCGCGGGTGCCAACCATTGATGGAGTTGCAGTTCCAACACACTGTAGAAGAACCTTCTCTCTCCTCTTCTCTCCCTCCTTTCTTCTTTCCTTTAGCTCCCAGTCACACAAAATCAATATATATTAACTGCCTAGTGTGGTGTGAGGAGAGCCGGCTGGGCTGACACGCCGGGTGGTAGATGCTGTTTTAATTACCTTACTTCCGTTAGAAAAAACGTCACTTTTGCTATCTATTACATACACACCAAACTGCAGTGTGTGTGTGTGTGTGTGTCCGCCCGTGAGGAGCTACAGCTGGCCTGCACTCTCCAGTGATCTCCAGGGATTTTACAGTATCTATTGGTCAAATCAAATCAAATCAAATGTTATTTGCCACATGCGCCGAATACAACAGGTGTAGACCTTACAGTGAAATGCTTACTGATGAGCCCTTAACCAACAATGCATTTTTAAGAAAATAAAAAAAAGTGTTAAGAAAAAAATAGATATCAAACAAATTAAAATTACAAATAATTAAAGAGCAGCAGTAAAATAACAGTAGGGAGGCTATATACAGGGGGTACCGGTACAGAGTCAATGTGCGGGGGCACCGGTTAGTCAAGGTAATTGAGGTAATATGTACATGTGGGTAGAGTTAAAGTGACTATGCATAGATAATAAAAAGAGTAGCCGCAGTATAAAAGAGGGGGTGGGGGTGGGGTGGGGTGGGGGGGCAATGCAAATAGTCTGGGTAGCCATGATTAGCTAGCTGTTCAGGAGTCTTATGGCTTGGGGGTAGAAGCTGTTAAGAAGCCTTTTGGACCTAGACTGGGCGCTCCGGTACCGTTTGCCGTGCGGTAGCAGAGAGAAATGTCTATGACTAGGGTGGCTGGAGTCTTTGACAGTTTTTAGGGCCTTCCTCTCACACCGCCTGGTATAGAGGTCCTGGATGGCAGGAAGCTTGGCCCCAGTGATGTACTGGGCCGTACGCACTACCCTCTGTAGTGCCTTGCGGTCGGAGGCCGATCAGTTGCCATACCATGCGGTGATGCAACCAGTCAGGATGCTCTCGATGATGCAGCTGTATAACTTTTTGAGGATCTGAGGACCCATGCCAAATCTTTTCAGTCTCCTGAGGGGGAATAGGCTTTGTCATGCCCTCTTCACGACTGTCTTAGTGTGTTTGGACCATGATAGTTGGTTGGAACTTGAAGCTCTCAACCTGTTCCACTACAGCCCTGTCGATGGATCTCTGTCTCCCGAGAGGGAGGTGTGTGTGTGGTGTGTGTGCGTGTGTGTGTATGTATAGCCTATGTTTAATTATTTCTAACTACATGTGAGCGAGTGTGTGAGAGTGTGTGTGAAATGTTGGAGGCCCCCTCCCCAAACACCTGTCTACATCTCTTCAGATAATATTTAAATGGTGTAACAGTACCACTCTCTGGTCATTAGAGAAACTGCACCCTAGCCATTAAACTAGATGTGGATGTGCTTGACTTGGTTTGACTACAACGGTCCCAAATTGGTACTATGTGCTCTGATTGGTTCATACTTCCTATACCCTTTGATTGATTCATACGGCCTACTGTCTTCCTGATTAGATTCCACCACATGGCATGTCTCTCCTCGGCCTAATAAACAATACTACATCCAATCGAAAATCTATATATGATCTGTGACTACCTGAGGTTGGGAGCTGACTCTCCATTTTACGTTTGCTTGACTTTTTGCATTGAATTTGGCCTCTGCTGCTTTTAGCCTATTCTTTCTCAGTGCTCAACACGGCATGCTATCAAAAGCAACTTCATCTAAAGAGACAACCTGACTCAGACGTTTTTTAAGTCCCTTGGCTTTATTGACACAGTACATTACAAAATCAATTTGGCCATTTTTCGTTGCAACACTCAATCATCTAAGGAGCTGGCCTAGTTCTCTCTGCTTAGATGCATTAGAGGATATCTCACCATGAACTAATGTGATCTCTCTCTCTCTCTCTCTCTCTCTCTCTCTCTCTCTCTCTCTCTCTCTCTCTCTCTCTCTCTCTCTCTCTCTCTCTCTCTCTCTTCTCTCTTTCTCCATTCCCCCTGTCTTTCTAGTGTGCTGGCTGTGTTCTTCTCAATGATGACCTAAACGTAAGTAAACGAAAGATGGAAGCTCTCATGTCTAGGGTCCTGTGTCTTGGTTAATCATGTCACATGACCTGGATTTGAACCTTTATTTAAAGCTTTTTCATCAAACTTTCCCATTTGTGTTTTATGTCAGATGGCCCAGCACCATCCTCAGTCAATTGCTTAGATTTTTGGCATAATTCTCATTTCTGGAAAAGGCTACAAATAAAGGTTAAAGTCCAGGTCATGTGACATGATTAACCAAAACACAGGGCCCTACTCATGTCGCACTGGTATTCCCATGAACAAAGACTTGAAACAGAGGACCGAAAAGAACAGACATATCCCCATCACACCCCCTTCTAAAACTGCAATAAAATGTCCTTCACATGGAAAATAATACTTATTGCAATGTGAAACAGTAGATTGTCCTCAAGCAACCAGAAAAGTAATTTGAAATAAAAAGTAAAATACCTGTGAAATGAATTTCAATCCAAAACAATATGTAGCCAATGCTGTTGAGGTATAAAGAAGCAGAAATGTAAAAGTGCCCTGTAGTTTCCCTCTGGCTAATTCTGAGACCATTTCAAGTGGAGTAATATCCAGGCAATAATGGACTTCTAGTATGATAGCTGTGTTCATGTTTGGTTTGTTTGTTTGTTTCAGGTGGCATCAGGTGGACACACTGGACAGCACGGAATGAAGGGAGAGAAGGGAGATCAGGTGAGATAGGAACACACACACATACTGCAAATACACACACAAACATGTACCCACACATCCATATGGAAATACTGAACACACACACACGTGGAGCAGCAGTGAGGATGTATCCGTAGGAGTGTGTACTCAGACTAATTGTGGTGGAATGTGTGACATCATCACCTGTGTCATCCAGACACGCTGAGACACACACACGCACACACATACACGTACACACACACACACACATGCTCACTGATCACCCAACCCCCCAAATACACACATATACATACACACACTGAATCTTATCAGCATTATCATCACACACTGAGAGTTTCATAAATTTTGAAATCACTGTCTCATTAGCAAAATTCTAATTATTTTAGCTTCACTTTCAAAATATTAATTTCTATCTGCATTGATTTTGTGATTTAGTGCCATACATACTGAGTTCAGCAAACTTATCACCAGACTTTGTCTTGCTCCCCCTCTTTCTTTCTTTCTTTCTTTCTTTCTTTCTTTCTTTCTTTCTTTCTTTCTTTCTTTCTTTCTTTCTTTCTTTCTTTCTTTCTTTCTTTCTCTCTCTTTCTTTCTTTCTTTCACTCACTCACTCTCTCTCTCTCTCTCTCTCTCTCTCTCTCTCTCTCTCTCTCTCTCTCTCTCTCTCTCTCTCTCTCTCTCTCTCTCCTAGGGTTCAGACTGCAGTGAATCTGGATCTGGTACAGTAAGTGTCTTGTCCATGTAAAAGACTGCATTAGCCCTCTGAGCTAAAGCCTAAACTATAGCTCGGGGAGCCAACACAACTCTTCAGGTTACTCATCACAGAAGCAAATAGGTCGAATAACCAGCTCTTCAAAATACTGCACTTACACTGAAACAGACCCATTCTTTGATTTAGCATATGCAGCCATGCAGGAACAATCACAACTTGTGGGTTCACCAACCTGAGATACATGGTTGGAACTCTGGGTTGAACACTATATTATTAAGTATAATGATTTGGCTTATTTTAGAATTTTAGCATGAGTTGCACACCCAAGCATCCCAAGCATTGCTCTTCCTGTCTGTCTGTCTATCTGTCTGAGTGTGTGTGCCCCCACTACTCTGCCATTAGCTCTGTAGCAGCTCTGTATTTAGAATGCTAATGCACTACAACAGAAGTCTGAATCACAAAATTAACTAATTGGCCTGTAGACTTGAACTTACCTCCCCTTTCAACATCTAGGAATTAGAAGATTACTGGAGTATAAATCATTTGTGTGTGTGTGTGTGTGTGTGTGCGTGCGTGTGTGTGCGTGTGTATGTATGTGTGTGTGTGTGTGCGTGTGTGTGTGCGTGTGTCTCATTTGTCTGTTTCTCAGTGCAAACAGGGACGCATGGGACAGAAGGGGGAGAAAGGCGAGTCGGTGAGTATCTCTTCCTGGAGTGCAGCTATTGTGTTGGGGGTCTTCAGTTCAGTGTAGTTTAGATTTGAGTACATTAAGACAGAGTATTCATTTGCAGAGTTTTTAGGCCTGTGTTTGTTAGTTTGTGTGTGTGTGTGTGTGTGTGTGTGTGTGTGTGTGTGTGTGTGTGTGTTGTGTGTGTGTGTGTGTGTGTGTGTGTGTGTGTGTGTGTGTGTGTGTGTGTGTGTGTGTGTGTGTGTGTGTGTGTGTGTGTGTGTGGTCGATGTGTTATTTAGTATGCTCCATTGCTTCTGCAGAGTAGAGGTGAGGTCTCAATATTACTGCTGCTCATCAATCTTCCTGGTCTCATTCTGGTCCTCATTCTCTCTCTCTCTGCAGGTGCTGCCCGCGAACTGGGGAGACGCTGTCGGACACAAGGTACGTCTGGTAAACAACTGGCTGGCTGTCCTGTCTGGCTGGCTGGCCTGTGTGTCTGTCTGTCCGTATCACAGTGTCTGATGATGACTGTTTCTTATTTATTTATTTCTCCATCCCCCTTCTCTCTCTTAGGGAGATAAAGGACAGAAGGGAGATATTGGTCTCCAGGGACTATCTGGAACCCCAGGAAAGGATGTGAGTGGCTGCTTATCTCTATGACATCATCGCTATCATCACCATCATCATCATCATCATCATCACCTTCATCGCTTAGAAAATGGCAGAAAAATCATTCAAATATGTAGCCTGTTTCTGCATTCCACAATGGGTTTCCTATTATGTTGATGCTGAGTAGTTAGCAAACCGTAAACAACACTTCCTATTTCACTAGAATAAACAGCATGTGTCTGTCTTATAAATGCCAGGAACAGACGCCCACGCACTCACACTTGAACACACACACACACACACACACACACACACACACACACACACACACACACACACACACACACACACACACACACACACACACACACACACACACACACACACACAACACTCCCACACACTCCCACATACACCTATCAGGCTAACAGAGGGTGTTTAGTAGAATTATACTGAATTACTCTTTAAAGCCTAGACTGGTACTGATATCTATTCTGCTCTGCCCGGCGTCTCTCTGGGTGTTGTCTTCCTAATGGCTGCTAGATTAGACTGGAGCAACAAAGCCAGCAGAATCAATTCTGCCTCATTGACTGTGTTCCTCTCACACAATCTGGCTGATTCAGGCTGACTTAACCCCTTTCATCTCACCCATTCAGCCTAACATGGATACGCATGGAAAGTTTTACAGTGTGACGATAAAGAGGAATTTCAGTGTGAGTGAGGGGGAGTGAGTGTGTATGTGTGTGTGCTCTCAGGTTTCTATATCCTGTAGGCAGAGGTTTTCATACTGTTTAAGAAGAGCTAAGTGATGGTCTGTGTCTCTCTCTGCAGGGTCGGGCTGGATCCATCTGTGTGGTGGGACCCAAGGGACAGAAGGTACTCTTTAAACAGAGTAGCTAGTCTTTTTAAATGTAGTAGTATTTAACAATGTGTACTTCCATTGTATGTACACTGTACATTT
The DNA here is from genome assembly GCF_964263955.1 of Coregonus lavaretus. Lineage (NCBI taxonomy): Eukaryota > Metazoa > Chordata > Actinopteri > Salmoniformes > Salmonidae > Coregonus > Coregonus lavaretus. The sequence continues at coordinate 123,791 of NW_028158296.1, forward strand.
CCATGTGCATTTAATGTAAACACATGCTTTTAGTGGCCCTCAAAATCGAACTGCCATTTTCTGTTTTGGCATCTATTTGAACTTTAACCTCTAGGAGCTTTTTTTCCCAGGGTACCTCTGGAAAGGTGGGGCCTGAGGGACTAGCAGGAGAACCGGGAAAACCCGGACTTCCAGGATTGCCAGGAATTGGAAAACCAGGCCTGCCAGGCCTGCCAGTGAGTAGTGTCTCTGCTCTGGAATTCTGTTCTATCTTTTCCATCCTCAGGTTTGAAGTCAGAGTCCTGTTATGATAACTCTTCATCCTCCAGTTGTCAGATGCTTTATGCACTGGGCAAGTTGGGGCTGGGTTTCGCAAGCAAAGAGAGGCTTAATATAGACTTTTGTTACCCTTGACTGAAGCCAAGAAGCATCTTCGAGGAGATGCTGTGTGTGTTAACCTTAACTAGAGCCAAGTAGCATCTTCGAGGAGACGCCGTTTGCGTCTGTTCTTGTTTGGCTCTGGTAGACAGAGGAAGTGAGAGACAGTTAGAGAGAGGGCTAGTTGCTCAGCACTCTTTTTTAATAGAGGTGTGTTTTGTTTTGTTGCTAGGGCACTCCTGGAGGACCTCCTGGATCGAAGGGAGAAAAGGTAAAAAATATATCTGAAAATTAATTCAAATCCAATTAAAACTCTGCTTAAAAACTTCCAAGGCCGGGGCCTCTCGAGTGACACAGCGGTGCTAGAGGCATCACAACAGACCCGGGTTCGATCCCGGGCTGTATCACAACCGGCCGTGATCGGGAGTCCCATAGGGCGGCGCACAATTGGCCCAGTGTCGTCCGGGGAGGGTTTGGCCGGGGGGGCTTTACTTGTCTCATCGCGCTCTAGCGCCTCCTTGTGGCGGGCTGGGCACCTGCAGGCTGACCTCGGTCGTCAGTTGAACAGTGTTTCCTCCGACACATTGGTGCGGCTGGCTTCCGGGTTAAGCGGGTGGGTGTTAAGAAGCGCGGTTTGGCGGGTCATGTTTCAGAGGACACATGACTCGAACTTCGCCTCCCGAGCCCATTGGGGAGTTGCAGCGATGAGATCGAAAAAGGGGGTAAAATAACAGAAAAATCCAAAGCCGCAGTTTGAACATTGAAGTACTGTATACAGATTATATTGTTTGATAAGAAAACATCCCACAACAAGACTTCTGTACATTTCTGGAATGTTACAACAGTTGTTATGGTTACTGTGTCCTGTTCCTCTCTTCTGTCCAGGGGGATTCTGGGACACCAGGGAAAGATGGAGAACCAGGAGATCCTGTGAGTACAGGATGCGTTCAGACCACAGTTTTGTATTCTAGTCAGTGTGTAATTTGAAATCTCATCCTCACTATTATGCTCTACTAAAATGTATTGCTGTTGTGTTTTCAGGGTCCTAGGGGTTCTGGTGGTGGTAAAGGAGATAAGGTGAGTTAACCCTCAGTCCTGGTTTGTATGTTAGGGTTAGGGTTAGGAGATATACTGCATGGATTGTGAATGTGTTTGTCCATCTCTGTGTGTATCAGGGCCAACCCTGTGAGGTATGTGTTGACGTTGTCCATCGCTCTGTCTATCAGTGCCAATCCTGTGAGGTGTGTGTTGACATTGTGTGTCTCTTTGGTTTTGTCCCTCTCAGGGTGACCCGTGTGAGATGTGTCCCGTCCTGTCTGCAGACATGGGCAACACTGTGGCCCTCCAGGGGAAGACGGGGCCCAAAGGAGAGCCTGGTGTCCCTGGGATAGGAGACCCTGGCCTCCCGGTGAGATATGCAGCACCCCTAATGTTCATATAGCCATCAAGGAGTTTGGTTTGCATGAGAAAATAATGTTCACTTACAGCTAGGAATGTTTAGAATCTCATCTTCTCTTCCTCTCCTCTTCTCTCCTCCCTATATCTCCTCTCCTCTTTTCTAATCATCAGGGTCTTCAAGGAGCAGATGGGAAGGCAGGAGACAAGGTACAGAGTTCCACCTGTTAATTTATATCTCATGTTTAATTCATGTGCTGTGGGAATGGGTTACATACAGTCACTAACTCACTTGTGTACAAACACACACACACACACACACACACACACACACACACACACACACACACACACACACCATACATACATATACATACACACCAGCATACCAAAGCACACAACTATAAATATATATAGGCAAACACAAACTGATCTGTTAGAGAAACCACATTAGACTAACCGATCTGTTAGGGATACCACATTAGAATAACTGATCTGTTAGAGACACCGCATTAGAATAACTGATCTGTTAGGGACACCACATTAGATATAGTTGACTAACTGATCTGTTAGTGACACCACATTAGATATAGTTGACTAACTGATCTGTTAGGGACACCACATTAGATATAGTTGACTAACTGATCTGTTAAGGACACCACATTAGATATAGTTTACTAATGGATCTGTTAGGGACACCACATTAGATATAGTTGACTAACTGATCTGTTAGGGGCACCACATTAGATATAGCTGACTAACTGATTTGTTAGGGACACCACATTAGATATAGTTGAATAACTGATATGTTAGGGACACCACATTAGATATAGTTGACTAACTGATCTGTTAGGGACACCACATTATATATAGTTGACTAACTGATCTGTTAGGGACACCACATTAGATATAGTTGAATAACTGAAATGTTAGGGTCACCACATTAGATATAGTTGACTAACTGATATGTTAGGGACACCACATTAGATATAGTTGAATAACTGATCTGTTAGGGACACCACATTAGATATAGTTGACTAACTGATCTGTTAGGGACACCACATTAGATATAGTTGAATAACTGATCTGTTAGGGACACCACATTAGATATAGTTGAATAACTGATCTGTTAGGGACACCACATTAGATATAGTTGAATAACTGATCTGTTAGGGACACCACGTTAGATATAGTTGAATAACTGATCTGTTAGGGACACCACATTAGATATAGTTGAAAAACTGATCTGTTAGGGACACCACATTAGATATAGTTGACTAACTGATATGTTAGGGACACCACATTAGATATACTTGAATAACTGATATGTTAGGGACACCACATTAGATATAGTTGAATAACTGATCTGTTAGGGACACCACGTTAGATATAGTTGAATAACTGATCTGTTAGGGACACCACGTTAGATATAGTTGAATAACTGATCTGTTAGGGACACCACATTAGATATAGTTGAATAACTGCTCTGTTAGGTACACAACATTTGATATAGCTGAATAACTGATGTGTCCAATTTGTAAGTAAAAGTAAAGTAAGTCGCTCTGGATAAGAGCGTCTGCTAAATGACGTAAATGTAAATGTAAATGTTAGGGACAGCACATTATATATAGTTGAATAACTGATCTGTTAGGGACACCACATTAGATATAGCTGACAGTCGGAAATGAATAAAAGGATGGTATTGAAGATTGAGAACAAAAATGACAAAGACTTTGAACCAAGTTCAGCTTGTTTAATAACGACCGGTCGTGGAAAAGAGCATTACAAACATTCAATTCAACAAGTCTTTGGCTGAACACAGTATTCATGGAGAAGGCTCTCCCTTCTTCATCCTGTGGGCTGGTGCATGAAGACAAACATAAATCACATTAGGCTCCAATGTCTACAATGTATACATTGACCATCTGTTTCTTGCCTTAAGAAGGGGGGACATTCTAACACTGATGATCCCTCAGCTAACATCCAAGTTCATATAAAGTGTGCTTATATCCCAAAATAGTGATTGTTCACTTAGCTTAAGAATAAGTGCTGTAGAACATGGTGTACTACAGCCACGATGTGCAAACGTAATATTTGTTTAACACATGATAACATACTACAGTGTACAGGTCCTCTTTGGTTCCATAGGATCGCCTGGCGTACTTCCAAGGGAATTGCATGTATGGGACATCCAAGACATTAATGTACAGGACATTAAGGCACAAACGGATGTAGATTATATACAAGACTATACATGGTCATATTCTACAGAGCTAACATTCTACAAGGATGACATACTAGCTGATCATACTATTCGGCTATATCCCTTCATGACTAGCTGATCTGTTTGGACACCACATTAGATACAGTTGACAAACTGATCTGTTAGGGACACCACATTAGATATAGCTGACTAACTGATCTGTTAGGGAAACCACATTAGATATAGTTGAATAACTGATCTGTTAGGGACACCACATTAGATATAGTTGAATAACTAATCTGTTAGGGACACCACATTAGACGCTATACCTCAAAGGAAACATGCCTATTAGTGGGTGTTATCATTAACCTGTCTCCCTGTGATATATGTGTCTGTATGCTTGGTAGGGAGAGGCGGGGTCGGATGGTGTCAAAGGGGAAAAGGGCGATGTGTGTGCTGTGTGCCCCACCCTGAGTGAAATACCTGCTGCCAACCTTGTTGCCATGGAACAAACCCTGAAACTCAAAGGAGAGAGAGGAAAACCAGGGCTGGGACAGAAGGGAGAACAGGTTGGTGTGTGTTTTATTGGAAGGGAATGTGTGTGTGTGTGTGTGTGTGTGTGTGTGTGTGTGTGTGTGTGTGTGTGTGTGTGTGTGTGTGTGTGTGTGTGTGTGTGTGTGTGCGTGCGTGCGTGCGTGCGTGCGTGCGTGCGTGCGTGCGTGCGTGCGTGCGTGCGTGCATACGTGCATACGTGCATACGTGCATACGTACGTGCCTTCTGTGTTGTTTCTGTTTCTAACCTGGAAGTGATTTGTGTTAACTCTTGTTCAGGGGGAACCTGGAGTCAGTGGCCTGGCAGGGCTGAGAGGAGAGAAGGTTAGTGCTGAGTAGGGAACTCAATAGGGCACAGGATGTTTGAGGTAATGTAGTACCAAAAATACATTTTATACATAAGATAAAAGACTGAACATTTAGTTCAAAAGCCAGTTCTGTTGACATTACAGTTTCTCTTGTTTCCAGGGTAACGCTGGTGGCAAAGGAGCTGACGGTAGAACGGTGAGAGTGATCTTATGCATATGTTAAGAGACTCTTTATGACATACTTCTTTCTACATTCTTTATGTCCATAGTTGTCACCTGTTATGATAAAATGTATTTTTTTAAATACCTTTTTTTAGGGGGTAGGTCAGCTTTAATATTGCAGACAGATAGTGGCTTCCATCACTGTAATTGTCTGCATCATTTCCAATCACCCATATTTTGTGGGTAAATATATATATATATAAATTATACATTTATTTTGTTATATATTTTCCTTTATTATTTTCCCGTAACCCTACCATCCCTCTCTAATTGGACAACAAAATGACAACAACACTTAGGCTTCTACTTCCAGCTTAAACATACAACAGTATATACGTTTTTACGGAAACAATATATTTTACAATAGTTATCTTTTGTTTGTTTTTAGTCCCCATCTTTCAGCTCCACTCAACCCCTCCCATCTATCTCTGAACACCATTCAGTTTTGATTTCTATTTGCCATATATTTTTCAACGGTGCTGTGATGTTTCACAAAAGTTTGGAACCTTTCTATTCTCAAAGATATTGTAAATTAAAGATAACATTTTTTGCTAAAAGTATTATTATATTATTGATCGATTGTCTATGGCTTTTTAAATCACCCAGCAGTGCTATTTGCAGAGTTAGCTCCAGGTAAATGTTGCAATTCTTCAGCCATTCCTGAATCTGCGACCAAAAACAAGCTACATATGGACACTACCAAAACAAATGATCTAATGATTCTTTCTCTTCGCAGCAAAATCTGCAGAGCTGGGATACATAACATTCTATTTGGTTGCAAGAATTTTGTATAATCATTTAAATGGAAAACGTTTTGAATCCAGCATTGTTTTGTGTATCAGTTCTCTTCCCAACTATTTTGCAATCTACACTACCGGTCAAAAGTTTTAGAACACCTACTCATTCAAGGGTTTTTATTTATTTTTACTATTTTCTACATTGTAGAATAGTAGTGAAGACATCAAAACTATGAAATAACACATATGGAATCATGTAGTAACCAAAAAAGTGTTAAACAAATCAAAATATATTTTATATTTAAGATTCTTCAAATAGCCACCCTTTGCTTTGATGACAGCTTTGCACACTCTTGGCATTCTCTCAGCTAGCATCATGAGGTAGTCACCTGGAATGCATTTCAATTAACAGGTGTGCCTTCTTAAAAGTTAATTTGTGGAATTTCTTTCTTTCTTAATGTGTTTGAGCCAATCAGTTGTGTTGTGACAAGGTACGGGGGGTATACAGAAGATAGCCCTATTTGGTAAAAGACCAAGTCCATATTATGGCAAGAACAGCTCAAATAAGCAAAGAGAAACGACAGTCCATCATTACTTTAAGACATGAAAGTCAGTCAATACTGAACATTTCAAGAACTTTGAAAGTTTCTTAAAGTGCAGTCGCAAAAACCATCAAGCGCTATGATGAAACTGGCTCTCATGAGGACCGCCACAGGAATGGAAGACCCAGATTTACCTCTGCTGCAGAGGATAAGTTCATTAGAGTTACCAGCCTCAGAAATTGCAGTCCAAATAAATGCTTCACAGAGTTCAAGTAACAGACACATCTCAACATCAACTGTTCAGAGGAAAAATGTGTGAATCAGGACTTCATGGTCGAATTGCTGCAAAGAAACCAATACTAAAGGACACCAATAAATAGAAGAGACTTGCTTGGGCCAAGAAACACGAGCAATGGACATTAGACCGGTAGAAATGTGTCCTTTGGGCTGGAGTCCAAATTGGAGATTTTTGGTTCCAACCGCCGTGTCTTTGTGAGACGCGGTGTGGGTGAACGGATGATGTCCGCATGTGTATTTCCCACCGTAAAGCATGGAGAAGGAGGTGTGATGGTGGGGGGTGCTTTGCTGGTGACACTGTGATTTATTTAGAATTCAAGGCACACTAAATCAGCATGGCTACCACAGCATTCTGCAGCGATACGCCATCCCATCTGGTTTGCGCTTAGTGGGACTATCATTTGTTTTTCAACAGGACAATTACCCAACACACATCCAGGCGGTGTAAGGGCTATTTGACCAAGAAGGAGAGTGATGGAGTGCTGCATCAAATGACCTGGCCTCCACAATCGGGCCGCAGAGTGAAGGAAAAGCAGCCAACAAGTGCTCAGCATATGTGGGAACTATTTCAAGACTGTTGGAAAAGCATTCCAGGTGAAGCTGGTTGAGAGAATGCCAAGAGTGTGCAAAGCTGTCATCAAGGCAAAGGGTGGCTATTTGAAGAATCTGAAATATATCATATATTTTGATTTATTTAACACCTTTTTGGTTACTACATGATTCCATATGTGTTATTTCATAGTTTTGAAGTCTTCACTATTATTTTACAATGTACAAATAAAGAAAAACCCTTGAATGAGAAGGTGTTCTAAAACTTTTGACCGGTAGTGTATATGGCACAGCTGTCCATTTTTGGGTCCTTAAATAAAACGGGTATATTTTTTTGTTCATCACAATTTTCTTTAGCCAATTATGGTCTTTATGCAGGGCCGAGAGACAAGGTCCTTACTTTCTCCCCCTTCCAATTGCATCTTCCATTTTTGCGGTAATGCTGCAATTAGTTTGTTGTAATTTTGAGTAGAGCAGACATTTCCATATATTTTTGCTAGCTGCATTTGTGACGTAACTCCACCAGTCCTATTTTTGATATAATTTACAAAGATGATACCTTTTTTAAACATTTAAAAAAAAATATTTAGTTTTTTTTATAAATTATTATATTTTAGTTTAACCATAATATTTGTTGTAATATTTGTTCTGTATTTTCTGGTGGATTAAACTGAAATTGCAACCAACTTTCTATGGCTTGTTTTAAAAATAGCAATATTTTTGTATAAACCCCTGAAAGGTTTCCTTCCTATCCGGCAACTGAATTAGGAAGGACGCCTGTATTTTTGTGGTGCCTGGGTGTATTGATACACCATCCAAAGTGTAATTAATATCTTCACCATTCTCAAAGGGATATTCAATGTCTGCTTTTTTTCTACCAATAGGTGCCCTTTTTTGTGAGGCATTGCAAAACATCGCTGGTCTTTGAATCTGTGTTTGAAATTCACTGCTCGTCTGAGGGACCTTACAGATAATTGTATGTGTGGGGTACAGAGATGAGGTAGTCATTCAAAAATCATGTTAAACACTATTATTGCACACAGAGTCCATGCAACTTATTATGTGACTTGTGAAGCACATTTTTACTCCTGAACTTATTTAGGCTTGCCATAACAAAGGGGTTGAGTACTTAATGACTCAAGACATGTCAGCTTTTCATTTTTTATTCATTTATAAAAAATAAACAATTATAATAATTCCACTTTGACATTATGGGTTATTGTGTATAGGCCAGTGACACAAAATCTCAATTTAAACCATTTTAAATTCAGGCTGTAACACAAGAAAATGTGGAAAAGTCAAGGGGTGTGAATACTTTCTGAAGGCACTATATGTATCTGTTAGGGCAAAGCTGGACCCAGAGGACCTAGTGGCAAGGATGGACTGAAGGGGATTAAGGTGAGAGGTTGGAGCTAACATACACTACTTCTAATACTGGGTTATGTCATCATGTTATGTGGTGTTTTGTTATGATATGTTGTGTTTTGGTGTGATGTGTTGTGTTATGTTTTGGTATGATGTGTTGTGTTATGTTGTGTTTTGGTATGATATGTTGTGTTATGTTGTGTTTTGGTATGATATGTTATGTTATGTTGTGTTTTGGTATGATGTGTTGTGTTATGTTTTGGTATGATGTGTTGTGTTATGGTATGCTGTGTTGTGTTATGTTGTGTTTTGGTATGATGTGTTGTGTTATGTTTTGGTATGATGTGTTGTGTTATGTTGTGTTTTGGTATGATGTGTTGTGTTATGTTGTGTTTTGGTATGATGTGTTGTGTTATGTTGTGTTATGGTATGCTGTGTTGTGTTATGTTGTGTTTTGGTATGATGTGTTGCGTTATGTTGTGTTTTGGTATGATATGTTATGTTATGTTGTGTTTTGGTATGATGTGTTGTGTTTTGGTATGATATGTTATGTTATGTTGTGTTTTGGTTTGATGTGTTGTGTTATGTTGTGTCTTGGTATGATGTGTTGTGTTATGTTGTGTTTTGGTATGATGTGTTGTGTTATGTTGTGTTTTGGTATGATATGTTATGTTATTGTTGTGTTTTGGTATGATGTGTTGTGTTATGTTGTGTTTTGGTATGATATGTTATGTTATGTTGTGTTTTGGTATGATGTGTTGTGTTATGTTGTGTTATGGTATGATGTGTTGTGTTATGTTGTGTTTTGGTATGATGTGTTGTGTTATGTTGTGTTTTGGTATGATGTGTTGTGTTATGTTGTGTTTTGGTATGATGTGTTGTGTTATGTTGTGTTTTGGTATGATGTGTTGTGTTATATTGTTTTACCCCATATGTAACTCTGTGTTGTTGTTTTTTTAAATCGCACTGCTTTGCTTTATCTTGGCCAGGTCGCAGTTGTAAATGAGAACTTGTTCTCAACTGGTTTACCTGGTTAAATAAAGGTGAAATAAATAAAATAAATAAATAAAATATTATGGTATTCATGTAATGTGATTCTTATGATTCTTTTGACAGGGAGATCCAGGGATTCCTGGTCTGGAAGGCCCTAAAGGAGAGAAGGTGAAGTGTGTGTTAGTTTGTGTGCGTACATCTTTACACATGAAAGTATGTCTATGTCTACGTTTGTGTGTGTGTGTGTGTGTGTGTGTGTGTGTGTATTTAGCCAACAGTCCTAAGACAGTGTTTCTCCCCTCTACTCCAGGGTGCGTCATGTGGCGTGTGCCAGTCTTCTCCCTCTGAGGTGGGAAGTGGGACGTCCTTCGTCAAGGTGCTAGCGGGTGAACCTGGCCCTCCAGGGCCTGCTGGGCCTACAGGAGTGGGCACTGACGGCAAACAGGTGAGACCCCTCTACCTGGAGTGTGTGTGTGTGTGCATACTCTTATAGTTGTGTATCACTCTCACTCTCTGTCTTTTCCTGTCTCTTTGCACAGGGTGTACCAGGTCTTGATGGTCTAAGGGGAGAGAAGGTAAGTTCTTCATGACAGAGTTTTCTTTGTAAAAGTCTCTGAATAGAATTAAAAGATGCGAAGGGACAGTAATGTATTCATTCTCAGCTAGTGCCAGGATATGTGACAAAGCCTCTGGGGAATTCAGTCCACCATAAATAACCTTGTTGCCTGCAGAGAAATCCAATCACATTGACTTAAATTGTGTCCCTTGGGAACTCAGTACCTTAGTTAACCTAATGTCCACAGAAAAATCAGTCTACCTTAAATAAGCCATTGAATAACCCATGGAAATGAGTCTATTTTGAATATAGCCTATTGCGCCAGGGAACAGGCAGACCAGACCGCCTTGAATCATCTAATATCTCCAGGTACTTAAGTCCTCCTTAAATGAGCAGGTAGCCCTAAAACGACTGCAGAGAAATCAGACTACCGTATTTTCCGCACTATAAGGCGCCCCGGAGTATAAGCCGCAGCAGCTAAATTGAATGATATTGAATGATGTGTACATATATAAGCCTCACTGGACTATAAGCCGCAGGTGTTTTAATGTTTAATTACCATATGTAAGGGTTCGTGCACAGAGGGGATTGTCGGGAAAGAGACAAACTGTCTCGCTCTCGTAATGTCTGTCTGTCTTGCTCTCGTTCTGTCTCTCGTTCTGTCTCTCGTACCACTCTCGGTTCCACTTTTACTTTTGCGCGCTACCTGTCTCACTCTTTTCCGGCCTACAGCTTTTCCTGCTGGAGCCCGCCGCTTAAAGGTGGGGGGCGCGGACCGGTCATAGAGCCCATAGAGTTAAAGTTGGTGGACTGTAACCTGTAAAATCCATAGATTTAGGAGGTCTTCTAGTGGCCGTTAGCTGTAAAAATCCATAGATTAGCCGCAGCGTTATATAAGCCGCAGGGTCGAAAAATGGGAAAAAAGGCGCGGCTTATAGTCCGAAAATTACGGTACATTAGATTAACTCATGTCTCTGGGGTCCTCAGACCACCTTAAACCAGGCAATGTCATTAGGAAAACCTAGAAAAGCCTCCGGTCCATCCATAAATGAGTCCACCTTAAATGAACTTTAGGTACCCAGAGGGCTTGGTCCAACTTAAATAACCGTAGGCCCAATAAGCTGGGAAGTGCACTGGAAATTCAGTTCACCTTAAGTAATTGTAGGAGAACTGAGGAATCAGTCAGACCACCTAAAGTAATCATGAATCTGTAGCAAGACTGGCAGTTACAATACAATGCATGAATCTGGTATCACAAACCCAGATTAAGCCTATTGATAATTAGTCTTCATTCATAGACGTGGCTTAAATGATTTCTGGACTATAGTTATATTATCTTTATTTATGAATCTTCAAGGATGAGTCTCAGACCAGATCCATGTTATTGATTACAATGCATGTGTCTCTGTTGCTAGGGAGACCAGGGTGAGCAGGGAGACCAAGGATTGGCCGGAACCCATGGAACCCAGGGCCTGCCTGGAGAGCCTGGTCGGGATGGACTAACTGGACTGAAGGGAGAGAAGGTATGGAACACCCAACCAACCAATCAATGAGTCAGCCTGACTGGCTGGCTGTCTGGCTGGTTGGCCGTCTGGCTGGCTGTCTGGCTGGCTGGCTGGCTGTCTGGCTGTTTATCCGTACATCTCCCTCATCTGTCCAAGTATCTTATAACGTATCTTTATGCCTCTATACATTTTGAATCCAAGATCACATAAGCGTATTAAAGATGATGCTATAAAAGGAAGTTTATTAAATAAACTCAGTCTTCACCATCCTGTCTAGCAGATGAACTAACTAACTATCTAACGATCTAATTAACGAATTAACTATCTATCTATCTATCTATCTATCTATCTATCTATCTATCTATCTATCTATCTATCTATCTATCTATCTATCTATCTATCTATCTATCTATCTATCTATCTATCTATCTATCTATCTATCTATCTATCTATCTATCTATCTATCTATCTATCTATCTATCTATCTATCTATCTATCTATCTATCTATCTATATATCTATCTATCTATCTATCTATCTATCTAACTAACTAATTATCTAACTAACCCAGACTATTCTCTCTCTTGTTGACTGTTGTTGTGTTGTATCTATCACCAGGGAGATGCGTGTGAGAGCTGTGCGCCTGTCTCTGGGGGGCAGGTGGGTGTAGGAGGGGTGCAGGGAGCCAAGGGCGAGAGGGGCGACCCCGGACCCCCAGGAGAGGGGAAAGCAGGGAAACATGTAAGTCTGCAGCATGTCTGGCCTTTGAGGTGTACTGTTTTACTCTACACATACATATGCTAAAACGTCATCCCTTCTTCTTTATTTTTCTTCTCTATCTTGTCTTTCTATCTCTCCATCTACCAGGGCAAACCCGGTCTTCCCGGTGTCCAAGGGCCTGTAGGACCAAAAGGAAGCCAGGTACAGTATGATCATTTGGCATGCACACATACAGTATGATCACTTGTGCTGACTCATCGTGTGTGTGTCTGTGCTGACTCAGTGTGTGTGTCTGTGTTGACTCAGTGTGTGTGTCTGTGCTGACTCAGTGTGTGTCTGTGCTGACTCAGTGTGTGTCTGTGCTGACTCAGTGTGTGTGTCTGTGCTGACTCAGAGTGTGTGTCTGTGCTGACTCCGTGTGTCTGTGCTGACTCAGTGTGTGTGTCTGTGCTGACTCAGTGTGTGTCTGTGCTGACTCAGTGTTTGTCTGTGCTGACTCAGTGTGTGTCTGTGCTGACTCAGAGTGTGTGTCTGTGCTGACTCAGTGTGTGTGTCTGTGCTGACTCAGTGTGTGTGTCTGTGCTGACTCAGTGTGTGTGTCTGTGCTGACTCAGTGTGTGTGTCTGTGCTGACTCAGAGTGTGTGTCTGTGCTGACTCAGTGTGTGTGTCTGTGCTGACTCAGTGTGTGTGTCTGTGCTGACTCAGTGTGTGTCTGTGCTGACTCAGTGTGTGTCTGTGCTGACTCAGTGTGTGTCTGTGCTGACTCAGTGTGTGTGTCTGTGCTGACTCAGTGTGTGTGTCTGTGCTGCCCCCGGTAGGGTGACCCAGGAGTTGAAGGAGTGGGCATCCCAGGACCTCAGGTAAGATTTTGTTTTATCTTCTAGGTCAGGCGTGTCAATCTCATTCCATGGAGGGCCTAGTGTCTGGGGGTTTTAGTTTTTCCTTTCAATTAAGACATAGACAACCAGGTGAGGGGAGTTCCTTACTAATTAGTGACCTTATTTCATCAATCAAGTACAAGGGAGGAGCGAAAACCCTCAGACACCGGCCCTCCTTGGAATGAGTTTGACACTTGAACTAGGTAAACATTGAAGAGATCGTTCACCTCAAAATAAAAGTTTTGGTGGAGTTTTCAGATGCTTTCCCGTACTTACATTTTCTATTACCCACATACCCACTGGGCAAAAACTGGTTGAATCAATGTTGTTTTCACGTCATTTCAACCAAAAAAATTCAATGTGATGACATGGAATCAAAGTGGAAAACTGATTGGATTTTTTAAAAGTCATCAACATAAGGGAATATCATATTTTTTTCACCCAACTTTTAACCTAAATGACATGGGGAAATGTTGAATTCACATTAGTTGACAGCTCAACCAAATGTAAATGAAAACTAGACATTGAACTGATGTCTGTGCCCAGTGGGTACCCACTATCCAACTGTTCAAAATAGATGTCAGGATTTATGTGGGAAAGTAATTCAGACACAATCCTCCCCACCTGGTTTAGTAGAGGTATCAGACTTTCCCATCTTTTAGCTGGAAATCATCTATCCCTGAATTACCCTGGTCTATTCTCTCTCCTATCCTGGAATTTAGCCTGGAATTCATTCTGGATCAACATGCTAATATTCCTTCTGGAACAGCATGCTAAAATTCCTTCTGGATCAACATTCTAACATTCCTTCTGGATCAACATGTTAATATTCCTTCTGGATCAACATGTTAACATTCCTTCTGGATCAACATGCTAACATTCCTTCTGGATCAACATGCTAACATTCATTCAGGATCAACATGCTAACAGTCTGCATCAACATGCTAACATTCCTTCTGGATCAACATGCTAACATTCCTTCAGGATCAACATGCTAACAGTCTGCATCAACATGCTAACATTACTTCTTGATCAACATGCTAAAGGTCTGCATCAACATGCTAACATTACTTCTGGATCAACATGCTAACAGTCTGCATCAACATGCTAACATTTCTAAAGTGTATAGGGAGTCAGATATACTGTATACACACACACACTCACGCACACACACGAGACATACACACACACACGAAGCAACGAGAGCATGTGTGATGGGAAGTGATGGAGTGAGGAAGACAATATCCAGACTTGTTCATGAAGGTTCTGCCACTGTTCTACTGTTGATGAATCATCTGTTTATCTCTGAGCTCAACTCACCACCCATCTCTTTAAACCTCTCTCTCTCTCTCTCTCTCTCTCTCTTTCTCTCTCTCTCTCTCTCTCTCTCTCTCTCTCTCTTTCTCTCTCTCTCCTCTCTCTCTCTCTCTCTCTCTCCTCTCTCTCTCTCTCTCTCTCTCTCTCTCTCTCTCTCTCTCTCTCTCTCTCTCTCTCTCTCTCTCTCTCTCTCTCTCTCTCTTTCTCTCTCTCTCTCTGTCTCTCTTTCTCTCTTCTCTCTCTCTCTCTCTCTCTCTCTCTCTCTCTCTCTCTCTCTCGCTCTCTGTCTCTCTCTCTCTCTCTCTCTCTCTCTCTCTCTCTCTCTCTCTCTCTCTCTCTCTCTCTCTCTCTCTCTCTCTCTCTCTCTCTCTCTCTCTCTCTCTCTCTCTCTCTCCCCTATTTTCAGGGAGAAGAAGGACCCAGGGGCCTACCAGGGGTGGCAGTAAGTCATAAAAATATTAGATAAAATAATGATTAAATGCATATTAAATATGATGGCCTCTAGTATGTACTATATAATGGTCTCTATAGTCTCTTTCTATAATGTTAATCTTCATCATGTTGCTCCTCTACAGGGTCCTCAGGGTATTAGAGGACTTAGTGGACCTATTGGACCTGCTGGGGACATGGTACACACACACACACACACACACACACACACACACACACACAGACCAGGGTAGCACACATACACACATATTATACGTGCATCAACACATAAACACATAAACACACACACACACACACACACACACACATAGCCACACAAAGTTCTCATTCTTATGTGTATGTATTTGCTTTTCAAAGGGTCCTAAAGGAGAGGATGGGCCTCCAGGGCCACAGGGGCCCATGGGTGTAGGTGTTACAGGACCCCCGGTAAGAGATATGTGTGTGTGTGTGTGTGTGTGTGTGTGTGTGTGTGTGTGTGTGTGTGTGCATATATATGTGTGTGTGTGTGTGCATATATATGTGTGTGTGTGTGTGTGTGTGTGTGTGTGTGTGTGTGTGTGTGTGTGTGTGTGTGTGTGTGTGTGTGTGTGTGTGTGTGTATGTGTGTGTGTGTGTGTGCATATGTGTGTGCATGCATATGTGTATTAACTCTAGTCAAAGTCATTGAGTGATTGCTGTCTCCAAACTTATCCCATTCCCAACCCAGGGTAAAGACGGCAAAGGCGGATCCAATGGAATCCCAGGAGCTGATGGAAGAGATGTGAGTGGCGTCACATTGAAAACAAAACACAGTCACATAGTATTGGAATTGTATAGTCAGTGTGAATTTTTAAAGTTGGAATTAAGTTTGGAGGTGATTATATTTAGTCTAATAGCTAATGAAGTCCGCCTCAATCCATAACAGAGCCACAGTGTCTCCTGTCGCCCCTCTTTGTTCCCGACTACCTTCCTTGCGAGTTTTATTGTCTGCAATGACAAGGCCACACTAACCATCTGTGTGTGTGTGTGTGTGTTCTGTCTTGCAGGGAACTGACGGAGCCAAGGGAGACAAGGTAAGCCCAGCGTTTGTGGAGATGAAGAGGTGTTAAGAGGTTTGGAGGCAGAAGGTAACAGATGGTAATCACTGGGGATGCTTCAACAGCACACACACACACACATAGGCAGATGCTCACACATACACACACGCACACACACGCACGCACGCACGCACACACACACACAGGCACACACATGCACGCACACACACACACGCACGCACGTGCACCCACACACACACACACACCCTCAGGGCACAGACAGAGTAGCAGAGGAGGTGACAAGTGTGTGGGATCCAGATAGACAAGGGAAGTAAAGGATCCTTAAGAACAGCACAATTAATTAGAGCTACCATCAGACCCACTGAACAGGACTATTAATTAGAGCTACCATCAGACCCACTGAACAGGACTAGGACTATTAATTAGAGCTACCATCAGACCCACTGAACAGGACTAGGACTATTAATTAGAGCTACCATCAGACCCACTGAACAGGACTATTAATTAGAGCTACCATCAGACCCACTGAACAGGACTAGGACTATTAATTAGAGCTACCATCAGACCCACTGAACAGGACAATTAATTAGAGCTACCATCAGACCCACTGAACAGGACTAGGACTATTAATTAGAGCTACCATCAGACCCACTGAACAGGACTATTAATTAGAGCTACCATCAGACCCACTGAACAGGACTAGGACTATTAATTAGAGCTACCATCAGACCCACTGAACATGACTAGGACTATTAATTAGAGCTACCATCAGACCCACTGAACAGGACTAGGACTATTAATTAGAGCTACCATCAGACCCACTGAACAGGACTATTAATTAGAGCTACCATCAGACCCACTGAACAGGACTAGGACTATTAATTAGAGCTACCATCAGACCCACTGAACATGACTAGGACTATTAATTAGAGCTACCATCAGACCCACTGAACAGGACTAGGACTATTAATTAGAGCTACCATCAGACCCACTGAACATGACTAGGACTATTAATTAGAGCTACCATCAGACCCACTGAACAGGACTAAGACTATTAAACTATTAATAGAAGACACAGTGGCGGAATAAATTCAACCACAACTTTGTTTCATCACAAAACTGGAGAGAAACATCTGTCCTGTGAAGTCCACAAAACATATTGCATCTAACAAACAGTTACATGACTTACAGCATGGTCAAGCAAGTTCATGTTTCCGACATTTTCGGACTACGAAACAACTATTGATTTAGAACCACGGAGAGTTACCCTAAGTTGCAAAGAAAACAGGAGCTACCTCCACTATTCCAGCACCATTTCAACTTCAATATCATCAAATCACCTATGCTTAGTCTAATACAGTGACAACTAAAAGATACCAAAGACAATTTAGTCCAATCAACTTAAACTAAATATGATGTGGCTGTCCATGTTACTGATTTCTGTGTGTATGTGTGTGTGTGTGTGTGTGTGTGGACGTGTTTAACTATACTTGTGGGGACCAGAAGATCAAGAAAAATTTGACCAACTGGGGACATTTTGTTGGTCCCCACAAGGTCAAATGCTATTTCTAGGGGGTTTAGGGTTAAGGTTAGAATTAGTGTTAGGGTTAGAATTAGGTTTATGGTTAGGGTTAGGAACTAGGGTTAGGTTTAGGGTTAGGGTTAAGGTTAGGTTTTTGGGTTAGGGTTAGGGTTAGGGTTAGGGTTAGAGTAAGGGTACTGGTTAGGGTTAGGTTTAGGGTTAGGGTTAGTGGTTAGGGAAAATAGGATTTTGAATGGGACTGAATTGTATGTCCCCACAAGGTTAGTGTGTGTGTGTGTGTGCGTGCGTGTGTGCGGGCAAGTAGAAAAAACATGTTGACTCACCCTACTTGTAGACAACACCAACGCCATCCTCCTCTCTTTCATGTTGCCGAAACAGTCTATAACTCTGTCATACAGTACACGCTTTTCGTTTTTGTTGTCATTCACTACCTGGCAAACATGCTTTCTCGCTAGCCTAACTTCCTTTCAACGATGTGCCAGGCCAGCCAGTTAACATAAGCATACTACATCTAGCTACATATTGAACTTCCGTCCTCTCAGATCAGGGGCACAATGTATGAATTTATGGTTGGATCAGAATTGCCATTGTAATCATTGGCCAGTACAGAGTATTAGGTAAAACCACAAGTCCAAATCCCTAGTGGCTAATTTAGGAAAGGGCCGATTTTAGCTAGCTAGCTAGCCACTGGAGGAAACAACACAATGAGATTCAACAATTGCATTTTTTTATGTAAATTATATTTTGCTTTTGATGTGATGTGGTTGGTGTGAAGCCAAATGAAAACTGGCTTCCCTTGACACTCACTCAGTTTAGCTCAACACTGATTGGCTATTCCTTAACCTTTTTTTTTATCAAGGGAGGCCAAATGCTTGCGGGCTTCCCTTGCATTCAATGCTACGGGCGGCAACAATATCATACTCTTTTTGAGCAGACAGCATCAGATAGATTGGGTACACATACTGAGACAGAGGGGCTCTGTTTCGCTCTCTCAGATGGTTTCTCCAGTGAGATACATTCAGCCTTTTGCTAATTGAAGGAAAATTATGAAACACAGAGAGACAAAATATATTATTTAGATTTTCGAAAGATACATTTATTTTATATGTTGTTTTTTCTTGGTCAATTTTTTGGGGAAGCCTGGCTTCCCTTGGCAGCCACTGATTATTTCACAGCTTCTCTGTGTGATCTATAAGAGGTCTGTGTTTTCTGGGTGCTTTTCAGGGTGAACCTGGAGACTGTAACTGTTTCAGCCCTCCATACGCAGGAACAGGAGGACCGGTGAGTATGGCTAGATCAACATGCACACACACACACACATCCACGCATACACAAACACATGCCTCAATGTAGTCATCTAAAATTTGTTTTGAGTTCAACTTCAGAGCAGTTATCTCTCCGAGTGCGGTGGGGGGTGCACATACATGCAGAAACACACACACATACACAACTCTTAGCTTGTTCTGAGTTAATCTACAGATGTATTATCTCTCTGCAGGGGACACACGCTCGGCTCTCTTTTAACTGGTTTTGAGTTCATCTGTCAGTGTTTGTTCATGAACACATATGATCTGCTGATGATGTGCTCTGATTTTGACTACTCTTGCCTTGCAGGGAGCCCCAGGAACTCTGGGAGGAAACACTTGGCAGGTCTGATCTCTCTGTCATCTACTAGCCATGTCTGCCTCTTGATTTTCATTTGTGTCATTTGACTGAATATCAATTGAATATGTGTTTGTTGTTGAACAATTAGGCTACAAATGGTGCCTGTCAATATTGTGTTGTTCGCTCAGTCACTGGATGTGTTTGTGTTTGTGTGTGTGTGCCTGTGTGTGTGTTTGTGTGTTTGTGGGTGTGTGTGTTCCAGGGGCCTCCGGGACCACCAGGTCCTCCTGGTCCTCCTGGGCCACAGGGCTTCATCGGCATCACAGGACCCCAGGTAGGAGAGAGGGGAACGGGGTGGTGGGGTCACGTCCTATTGAATTGTATTGAATATAATTCAATTAACCCTTTACAACACACAGGCAAGGGGTACAGGAAGGGTCCTATAGCTCAGTTGGTAGAGCATGGCGCTTGCAACGCCAGGGTTGTGGGTTCGATTCTCACGGGGGGCCAGTATGAAAAATGTATGCACTCACTAACTGTAAGTCGCTCTGGATAAGAGCGTCTGCTAAATGACTAAAATGTAAATGTACTCCTTCCTTACCCATTCTTCTCTATCTCTATACATCTGTATCTCTCTAATGTCATTCATCAACATGAATGTACCTTGGCTGTTATATTTCTCTCTCTCTCACACACACACTCTTCTCTCTCTCTCCATTGTTCTCACTCTTGTTCCTCATCTTCCTCCACACTATGTTTCTATTCTATGTTTCCGTTAACTCTATGTCACTCATTTCCTTTTCACGTTTGGCTTGAATATTGGGTTCTGTCTTGGGCAGCTTGGGGTCGTGGCTAATGCAACTCTAAATGCAAATTAATACCAAATTAAAATAGCAAATTATTTTATTAATCTTACATTCATAATGTAAACATGTTACACAACTATTGCATAAATACAATAAAATGTAAAGTCAACCGTATTCATGTAATGAAGCTCTATGCTATTGTTAACCTTGTGGGCTGTAAATATATGTATTAATGGGAGTCTTTGTTAAATCATAGCACTGCTTTAAACATTCACTAACTCTTGTGGGAAGCTTTGGGAATGTTGAGTATTACTATCAAAATATGATACATTGGGATTGTTGGGAATATTGATGACAATCCCTTCATTTGAAGGTTTGGTTATAAACTCTTTATACATAGTTAAATAGTTATTTTAGCATTAGTACAATTATTATGAATTACAAAACCTTCAAATAAAGTTTTAGGAGAATATTTCCTCTGATTTTGTGGGAAATGTTCAATTGAAACTAATTCTCAACAACAGTTTACACATTTAAACCAGGTTAATGGGAAACGAAGATGTAATATTGGTTGATGAAGACCAGGCTGAGTTCACTGTGTTCATCAAGCACCAAATAACTTTGTGTGCATAAATCAAATTTGCACACAAATATCCTTTTCAAATCAAAGCACTTAAAAAATATATATTGTTTGACCTCTTGCACAGTGATCCCTGCATGGTATTTAATCTGGTGTGTTTATAAAAAAGGAATTGACAAAATAATCAAACAATTTAAACCAAACATGAATCAAACTATTTAAATTAATTTAAATAGTGTTTTAAAAACTAGACAACGGAACCAAAAGAAACCAGGAAAGGGAGAACACGGGTGATTGGTTGTTCCTACAACCTCGAACCTGTAACCCCCCCCGACCATTGGTGGAGAGGGATGTGGCAAGCCTGTGATAGGCTAAAACCAGTTGAATCTCAGTTCCTTCTTTCAGGGTAACCCTGGCAACGATGGGGTACAAGGGCAGCCGGGTCTGCCTGGGAGAACTGTAAGTAAACAGACAGAAGGTTTGGAGTTACTTCCATTCCAATTCAGACACATCAGATTGAAAATCAAATTCCAGAATTGAGAAAAACAATCGTCATTGTCAGTGAATATCAATGGCACTTTCTGATTCTAGAATTGTAATTCATTAGCTGAATTGTCTAAATTGAAATGGATTTGACCCCAACCCATGCCAGACAAAGAAGGCGGGGCTAGATGAGTGCTGCAGCTTTGTGATTGGACGATGCAGGGAGGGAGGAGCCTGGTTGGGTTGTTGGTCTGTGTTGTGAGTGGAGCACTCTGGCAGAAGTTCATTGAGGATCTCTAGACTTTGGACATGAAACTATACAGTAGACACACCACGACTTAGTGGCAGTTAGAAAAATGAACATCTGGTTTAAATAGTTTAATGTCCTCACACTCAGCTCAAATACTTTTATTGTTGAAATGCACTTTCTGCCTTTCAGAAAGACTAACCATTGATTTGTGCCCCAAAAGCATGCATGCACGTACACACACACACACACACACACACACACACACACACACACACACACACACACACACACACACATTGTTGGCATAGTGCCATAAATTCAGTGTGAGTGTGTGAGTGCAGCCATTAGTTTGAGTCAAAGAGCTTTGCTGTACTCTGTTGTTCAGCCTTATGCTGAGTACAGTAAGATCCTGCAGATCTGCTGTTGAGAGCACTGCTCTATGAGCTCTATTTTCCATGTAGCTGGCATCCATCTCAGCCGCCTGCCACACACACACACACACACACACACACACACGCAGGCACACAATCACACACACACACCGTCCCCACATTAATCAAACTACCCACAGTGGAAACTTGGCTTCACAAACACACACACACACACACACATTATACACACTCAAAAAGTGCTCCAGTCTTAACATCGGTAGACAGACAGACCCACCAGATCCTCTCTAGCTCCATGGCCCTGCCTGCATGTTATATGTCAATGGATTTAAATCACTAAACAGACTATTAAAACTTTTCACTCTTAGATACATTCTTAATTCACTCTTATCTTAATCTTAGCTAATAAAAACATATCTTTAAAACCACAAAACGTTCTTAGAAACGTAATTTAACAGACGAGTTAGTTGAATACAAATGAATCCATTTAAAAAGGATAAAATACCAATTTAGCAAAAGTACAGGATATATAAAGAGGAGTATATTGAAAGTATAAAGTAAATATCATTGACATATAATGATTCTTCTCTCTGAGAGATCCTGTTAATGCACACAGCCTTATTCTAACAAACCTAATGGGCTGCATCATGCTAGCTCAAATTAGCTCTTCTGGCTAATAACAACCGTTTGAACAAAGCCAATGGGTTTTAAATGGGTTTGAAATCAGGCTAAGTGCAATTCACAGGTTCACTCACTGTGTGAAGGGCCCCACTGCTCAAATGTGGCAGTATTGTACTGTGAGTGGGTTTCCTGGTGTGATTGGAGTGGTAAGAATGTTTCAGACCACCCATGTAGGTAAATCAATCAACTTTCAAACTCCCAACAATGAGCCCAATAAATGCCTGGATTTGAATACCAACGTGCTTTGAAAGACTTGCAAAAACACGCACAAATGTTGAACGTTTTGTGTCTCCTTGGGCAAATCTTAAATGGCACCCTATTCCCTCTAGTGCCCTATGTGCTTCTGGCCAAAAGTAGTACACTACATGGGGAATTGAGTGCTATTTGCAACTTCTGAACGGATCATTCATCAAATGTGGACTGTACTGCAGTTCAACACCGTTTGCACTGTGTCGACTGTACTTATAAATTATAATTGTATACCAACATTTTACTGGATGAACTTGCCCCTAGACGCTGATCTAAGATCAGTTTTACATTGGCAGCTGCCTAGTGGTTAAAGCTAGGATTTGTGTAGGATAAACTGATCTTAGATCAGTGCCTAAGGGCAACATCTACTTGGAGCCTTTTCCCCCCTCCCTCTCCTTTACATTTTACTCTCCTCTCCCCCTCTGACATCCCCCTCCCCCTCCCCCTCCCCCTCCCTTCCTCAGCACCTGAGGCTGCCTCAGGATGAGGACCCCAGTCGAGGAAATGGAAAGGTAAGACAGGAGGTAGAGAGGTGCACTCTGGGAAATAGAGTTCCCTAGTAGTGCTCTTGGATTGATATGCATGAGCTGCACTAATGTGATTATACATAACACAAACATGCATGAACTATGTCCATGCAGTTTGAGCGCACACACTTCATGTCATAAAAGTGTGTGTGTGTGTGTGTGTCCTCTGCTGCAGAAGGTGTATGAGGACTGCTCCAAGGGTTATAAACGTCTGTCTGTGTGTGTGTGTGTCCTCTGCTGCAGGAGGTGTGTGAGGACTGCTCCAAGGGCTTGCCAGGGGTACCAGGCATGGCGGGCACCAAGGGAGAGAAGGGAGATGAGGGCAAGACTGAAATAGGCCACGCCCCCGACGGCTGTGAGAGGGTGAGAGGCGGGGGTGAGGGGGGCATTGGTGGGGGGCAAGGGGGCATGGGGGAGGGTGGTTAGGGGTGCATGGGTGAGGTGGTTAGGGGGGCATATATATTGTTGGTTGGTCAGAATGAGACTGTAGAATCATGGAAATTCTACATGATTCTTAAGAATCAATAACACTGACCAGGAAAAAACACTGTCAGTTTTGGTTCTGATTTTGACCCAATCCATCCCAAGCTTTACCTAGGCAGAGTCATAGTTCTGACCTATGACCTCTTTGTTTTTGTTACAGTGTTTCCTAAACCAAAGGCTGCAGATGGAGGAGGCCGCACAGGCGCCTGTACGTCCACACAGTCTTTAACTATCCAACTCTCACATTCACACTCACACAACACGCACACACACACACCACGCACGCATGCATGCACATACACACACACACACCACGCACGCAAGCATGCACAAACACACACACACTGATTCATAGATGGATTTATCTTATTTTCTATGTAGACCACCACCAACACCAACACCAATGGAGCTAATGGAGGCTGCTCCGGACCAGGAACACCAGGAACACCAGGCCACCCAGGAACACCTGGAATAAGGGGAGAGACGGTAAGTGTTTGTTTGTTTGTGTGTGTGTGTCTGTGTGTGTGCGCGTGTTTGTTTGTGTGTGTGTGAGTGTGGTGAAATATAGCGAGTTGCGTGTTATTAGCGTTTTGAATCTCTAACAGGAAGTACCTTTCTGCCTACATTTCCCAGGGTCCTCAGGGGCAAAGAGGACAGGCTGGAGTACCAGGAAATATGGTGAGCTCAAAACAAGAGATTTTAAGGCATTATAACACTTCATAAGGCTGTATAGAGACATTATAAGCCAGCACAACAGAGTCAAAGCATGGTGTCTGTAAACAGAACTGGGTTGTCTATAATAGCTAGAGGCACGAGTTTTACCTGACCATACCATACTAGGTCAGGAAAAACTCCTGCCCCAAAGCAGACTCCTTCCTTTCTGAGCTCTTGTTCTGTCTTAACTGGTTTCTTCTTCCTCTAATGGAGAGACTGGCTCTCCTACTGACGTTGTGCTTTCCTGAATTTTAATTGACCACAGATGTTCTTCTGTTTGTACAGTGTCTGTTACACTGGAATGGCAAAGTCTATTTCTGAAGCACCCCTCTTTCTGTGCTGCATGTTCAGTACCTCAAGGCTACATTTCTACTTATTCCATGTCATTATTTGGGCCATGTTCAACTACTTGAAAATGTATCTTTCTTCATTTTCTTGGAAGGAATCACCGATTTGAACATGACTATGTAGCCTATTTGACGCCTTGCTTTCACCTATCCCACTGTGTTAGGTCAGTGCATACTTCCTGGAAGGCTGCATTTCTAAAGTGTTGGACCATGGCCATAGCGTTTACATGGCCTGTGTTTCTTATAAAGCTTAATCAGTGAAGGATCATGCAGAGTAAAGCAACTTCATGTTGATACTTAAAATGTGAGGTCATAGACCCCTCTAGTGGTATATCTTAGAACTACATGGGCCTTGAATTCAATAAGGTACGTCCCAATTACCCACCCTTCTCTCAAAGTGTGCACTTCATGGATTTACCAATTGTGGAAATTCCCTCTAGTTAATAATTACACCAATCCAACGCTTTTAAATCAGTAACGGGAAGTTTGCACACTTTTGGAGAAGGGAGGAGAGTAGAGATAGACGTGTTGCGCAACTATGGGGCAAAACAGACAAGAGTTGGCTTAGATTGTTGACAACCTGTAAACTATATTTAGTCTCCAAATGTTTATTGAAAACATACAAACGAATTTGAACTTGTTGTCTCTGAAATACATTGTTACAGTTGTTGGTTAGCTAGCTAGTGAATTTTAGCCATATTAGCATAGACATGACATGAGTCAAAACACCTCAAAACAAGACATAGTATCAATAACAAGATACAACAAATTGAAACGAGCCACTTACTATTCCCCACATGGCAGCTTCTTGTCATTGTTGCTAGCTATCTGACCGTTCAGAATCATAACACCACATGGCCTTCTGCCTCATCGATGCGTGCGCATCAACCTGTCTATACAGCCAATTTCCACCATATACATGAGTAACCCTTCTGCCGATTGGAGTAGTACCTTAACAGGCAGGCTAAGGGTCAGTGTTGCTGTCTACAATGCTTAGAACAGTTGTTTTAGCTGCCCCTCTCATTGCCTGTTTCTCCTCTACAGGGTCCTCCTGGTTTTCCTGGTCCTCAAGGCTCATCTGGACTTCCTGTGAGTTTACTACATCTATATACTGTACTACACATCTGTGTGTGTGTGTGTGTGAGTCTGTGTCCGTCTGTCTCTCTCTCTCTCCATATCTTTCTTCTACTTTGAAACTGGAAGAGATGGAGAACCGCACACTGTCGAAAAAATGAATAAATCCAAAACTGAGGCTTGAATGCAAAATAATTATGTTTATTTAAATATCATGGTGCCCAAAAAAATTATAGTGTAAGAAAGGGCATTAATGAAATGTGAAAACAAAACACAAACATTTCGGCCTCAGGCTATCGTCAGTGTAAATTGTCGGCACACACACCTGGCTTCTATTTCAAGGATAATTGCATACTTTGAAACACCATCAACACTGTGAGCGAGTGTTGAATCTCTTTAAATCAGCAGGAGGTAGTGCTCATAGTGATTTGGCTCTGCCATCTCCATCTCTCCAGCTCTTTAATGAAAGTTATTTCAAATGAGGAAACCATTCTATTGTCTCACCAGTTGTTCAATTATTTCCCCTGTCTAAGTGATGGAGAGTGGTAGTGCCGTGCAGACAGCACCAACCCCCCCCCCCCCCCCCTTTTCATTCCATTGTTTTAGCAGAATGGAAGTCAGTAATGGTTGAACGGTGCGAGCCCAGCATGGAATCCATTTTGAAACGTTAGGGAGCGTTAATTTCAGGTGTGCGTGTGTGTGTGCGTCTCTTCTGCACTTGGCTTTGTATAATTTTCTCTCTGATTGAATAGTAGAAGCTGAGAAAGATTTTTCATCGTAATGAAACTCAGCTACATTGATAAGACATTGAACTGAATCTATAACAGGGATTTGAATGGCTTTACGCTG
The DNA here is from genome assembly GCF_964263955.1 of Coregonus lavaretus. Taxonomy (NCBI): domain Eukaryota; kingdom Metazoa; phylum Chordata; class Actinopteri; order Salmoniformes; family Salmonidae; genus Coregonus; species Coregonus lavaretus. The sequence goes on from NW_028158296.1 coordinate 150,354, forward strand.
TCAGTTGCCTTATATATTATAAGAGAGAGAGAGAGAGAGAGAGAGAGAGAACAGATATGGAGACGAGAGAGGGGTAAGGAAGATAGAAATGTGCCGAGAGGAGGGGGGGGGGGGGGGGGGAGAGCTAGAAATAGGGACAGAAAGTGAGAGAGAAGAAGGATATATAGATAGAGAGAGAGCGAAGCAGCGAGCTGTCGTCTGAAATACATTGACTGCATCATGAAAATCAATCCAATCCATAATGAATGAGTCCTCTGGCTGGTTTGGGGAGAGGGTGGCTGACTCTGAGGGTATCAGTATGATTTGGTCATGGTCATGGAACCACATCGCCTGCTTTGAAACCTCATAGAGAGCAGCAGGTCACAGAACAAGAGATACAGTCACATTGAGAAGTTCTCAATGGAACATTGGAAAGAACACTTAGCTGTTTCCCTCATTCTGTATTGACTGGTCCTGTCCTTGGATGGTCCAGGAGGGTGGTTTATGTGTGTGTGGGGCTGGGGAGTTTGTGTGTGTGTGTGTGTGTGTGTGTGTGTGTGTGTGTGTGTGGACGTGTTTAACTATTCTTGTGGGGACCAGAAGTCCCCACAAGAATAGTAAACAAACAACATTTGACCAACTGGGGACATTTTGTTGGTCCCCACAAGGTCAAATGCTATTTCTAGGGGGTTTAGGGTTAAGGTTAGAATTAGTGTTAGGGTTAGGAGCTAGGGTTAGTTTTAGGGTTAGGAGCTAGGGTTAGGGTTAGGGTTAAGGTTAGGTTTTTTGTGTGTGTTTGTGTAGGCCAGGGTAATGCTTTCTACCTCTGCAGTGTTTGTAAGTCTGAATACAGATTTCGACAGGGTAATCCATACTTAATTTAGTGTGCTACTTTTCCCTTCTCCCAGGGAACATGGGGATATGTAACAACATCGCTGAGGTGATGGAGATGACACAGATAGCTCGCATTCTGAAGTTATAGTCCTCATTTCGCCTCTCTTTTGGGATCTCTTCTATTCTGTTTTATTTTCTAATTTCTTCTCTTCTGTCTTTTCCTCATTTCTCCCTCACCTCTCCTTCCCTCTCCTTCCCTCTCCTCTCTTCCTCTCTCCTCTCCTCTTCTGTCCTCTCTCTTCACCTCTCACCTCTCCTTCCCGCTCCTCTTCTGTCCTCTCTCTTCACCTCTCACCTCTCCCTCGCTCCGTCCCTCCTCTCCTCACCTCTCTCCCTCTCTCCATCTGTTCCTCTCTCTATCTCTCCAGGGTCAGCAGGGTGAGAGAGGGGCAGCAGGACCACCAGGTGTGAAGGGTGAAACGGTGAGTCATGGCTACCTTCATCAATACATGTTAGATCAAGTTTGATTAGATACATTATTTATGCATCTGTATTATTTATGCATCTTTATGGTGTTTTTGTCAGGGCCCTCCCGGGACTAATGGATACCCAGGTTCTATGGGACCACCTGGGCTTCCTGTAAGATACATCAACTTCCTGTTTGATCACATTTATATAAATTAATATGAATGAATATATTGAACATATTGATTGATTGACTGACTGACTGATTGATTGACAGGGCCTGAAGGGCGAGCGAGGGACCCCAGGCAGTGTGGGAACGAAGGGAGAATCGGTAAACAGGAACAAACACAATCATTAAATACTGTGCATGTGATGGGGTTTCACTTTATCTGGATAGTCTACAAAACCTATGGCATTTTAACAGAGTAGCTGTAGCAGTTGACATGTCATATAGTTAGTTGATAACTATGCATCTGTTGGGTATATTTCATTACTACAGTTTGTGTGAAATAGTGAGTGTGAGATAGTGAGTGTGAGATAGTGAGTGTGAAACAGTGAGTGTGAGACAGTGAGTGTAATATAGTGAGTGTGAGAAAGTGAGTGTGAGATAGTGAGAGTGGGATAGTGAGTGTGAGACAGTGAGTGTGAGACAGTGAGTGTGAGATAGTGAGTGTGAGACAGTGAGTGTAATATAGTGAGTGTGAGAAAGTGAGTGTGAGATAGTGAGAGTGGGATAGTGAGTGTGAGACAGTGAGTGTAATATAGTGAGTGTAATATAGTGAGTGTGAGAAAGTGAGTGTGAGATAGTGAGAGTGGGATAGTGAGTGTGAGACAGTGAGTGTGAGACAGTGAGTGTGAGATAGTGTCTTACCCCCATCCTCTCTCCTACAGGGTCCACCAGGCAACCCAGGATACCAGGGAAAGGCTGGAGTAGCGGTCTGTAACCTCATCCCCTCACCCCCTTTATCCCTCGCCCCTATAACCTACAGTGCCTTGCAAAAGTATTGGTCCCTCTTGGCGTTTTTCCTATTTTGTTGCATTACAACCTGTCATTTAAATGGATTTTTATTTGGATTTCATGTAATGGACATACACAAAATAGTCCAAATTGGTGAAGTGAAATGAAAAAAATTACTTGTTTCAAATAATTCTAAAAGATAAATAATGGAAAACTAGTGCGTGCATATGTATTCACCCCCTTTGCTATGAAGCCCCTAAATAAGATCTGGTGCAACCAATTACCTTCAGAAGTCACATAATTAGTTAAATAAAGTCCACCTGTGTGCAATCTAAGTGTCACATGATCTCAGTAAATATACACCTGTTCTGAAAGGCCCCAGAGTCTGCAACACCAATAAGCAAGGGGCACCACCAAGCAAGCGGCACCATGAAGACCAAGGAGCTCCCCAAACAGGTCAGGGACAAAGTTGTGGAGAAGTACAGATTATAAAAAAATATCAAAAACTTTGAACATCCCACGGAGCACCATTAAATCCAATATTAAAAAATTGAAAGAATATGGCACCACAACAAACCTGCCAAGAGAGAGCCGCCCACCAAAACTCACGGACCAGGCAAGGAGGGCATTAATCAGAGAGGCAACAAAGAGACCAAAGATAACCCTGAAGGAGCTGCAAAGCTCCACAGCGGAGATTGGAGTATCTGTCCATAGGAACACTTTAAGCCGTACACTCCACAGAGATGGGCTTTATGGAAGAGTGGCCAGAATAAAGCCATTGCTTAATGAAAAAAATAAGCAGACACGTTTGGTGTTCGCCAAAAGCCATGTGGGAGACTCCCCAAATATATGGAAGAAGGTACTCTGGTCAGATGAGACTAAAATTGAGCGTTTTGACCATCAAGGAAAACGCTATGTCTGAAGAATGGGCAAAAATCGCAGTGGTTAGATGTGCCAAGTTTATAGAGACATACCCAAAGAGACTTTCAGCTGTAATTGCTGCAAAAGGTGGCTCTACAAAGTATTGACTTTGGGGGGGTGAATAGTTATGCACGCTTATTTATTGTTTGTTCACAATAAAAAATATTTTGCATCTTCAAAGTGGTAGGCAAGTTGTGTAAATCAGATGCTACAAAAAATCTATTTTAATTCCAGGTTGTAAGGCAACAAAATAGGAAAAATGCCAAGGGGGTGAATACTTTCGCAAGCCACTGTATCTTCCATAACCTCATCCCCACATTGTTATCCCTCGTCCCTAAGACCTATCATCCATAACCTCATCCCCACATCGTTATCCCTCGTCCCTAAGACCTATCATCCATAACCACATCCCCACATCGTTATCCCTCGTCCCTAAGACCTATCATCCATAACCTCATCCCCACATCGTTATCCCTCGTCCCTAAGACCTATCATCCATAACCGTATCCCCACATCGTTATCCCTCGTCCCTAAGACCTATCATCCATAACCGTATCCCCACATCGTTATCCCTCGTCCCTAAGACCTATCATCCATAACCACATCCCCACATCGTTATCCCTCGTCCCTAAGACCTATCATCCATAACCACATCCCCTCACCCCCTTTATCCCCACATCTTTATGGCTTACGCATAACCTCATCCATATCCCTCATCTTCATGACTAAATCATAATCTTGTCCTTCTGCTTTCAAGGTTTTGGTTCGAGTCTCTGTCCTTGTTAAAGTATTGCTGTCTGTTTGTCCACAGGGACCCAAAGGAGAGGCTGGACTGGCAGGTTCTGATGGACCGAAGGGAAATCAGGTATAGTACAATTAAATATACATTCCAAATGCTGTGTTCAAACAACACACTCTCGACAGTCACACACATGCACACACACACACACACACACACACACACATACTGATGTGTTCTGT
>NW_028158296.1:157191-242191 GCF_964263955.1 Coregonus lavaretus
CAAACACACACACACACATGGTCTCTCCTGAGAAAGCTGATGCTTTAGGATAACCAGCAATAGTAAAACACATCCCCAAACGTCGGAAAACCATATTACATTTCTATTTCAGTTCAGTTCCCAAGCTTACATGGTTTATTAAGGTGGTCTGATAGCACATATCCAGAAAGAGGCACACACACACACACACACACACACCCGCACACACACAAAAAACACACACACACAAAGTAACGCAGCAACGGAGGAACACAGGCCTACTTTGCCCCAGAAGAGTTCCTGAGATTATCAATTTGAATCATAGTATCCATATGACGGTAAGAGGTAGTGGAACTATCATCAATCAGGAATAACCTACATTCTTTAAGTGGAACTATCATAAATCAGGAATAGCCTACATTCTAACATTAATTAAGAGGAAATATCACCAATCAGGAATAGCCTACATTTTTTAAGTGGCATTATCATCAAAATATGAAGACATAGGTGTGATGATGTGCCTGTGAGCTATATTCACTTGACGGACATTTCCCTCCATTTCTCCCCACACAAACGGACTAATTCTTGCTTGCTAACCTATGCTTTCACTAGTCCTCAAATATTGTAAAGGAACATGTAAAGAAACTAACACCAGAGTCTGATAATCATATTATACATTTTTAAATGTTTAGTAATTGTCTTTCTTTGGTTTGGTATTGCTAACCTGTCTACTTACTTCCCACCGCCATGAGCTAGCTCCTCCTACTAGGTGACCGCGCACTGGTGAAGTTCACAGGTTTAGCCACGGTCCTTGCTATCAGGATTCTATGGGACGTCCCAACTCTGATGTTACCCAATTTAAGTTGAAATGTAAAATGGTTAAGGTTAACTATTACAGTTTTTTCTGATTGGTTAAGCACATTTTTTGTAACTATTGGCTATTTTTGCAAAACTCTACACACAAATAAGAAAACCTTTCACCCAATTATAAAAACATTTTAGTTCTCTTGCAAAAGCGAACACAGCTAGATTAACTCTTCACACCTTCTTAAAAATTGTGTTTTCGTATCAAACAGTAAACACAAGCCATCATCTACTAAGCACACAATATGCCAACTACACACTGATGGTATGAATACAAAACACATCTGGCTTTTGCTTTCTCTGTGTACAGATGTCAATTTGAGGTCATACTTTTGTCATAGTGTCATGTAAACATACAAGGATCCAAACTTCAAGTATTGGTGTTTATTCACACTCATCAAAACCAAGACAAAGTCAGAACACAAAATAGTAATTTCACAAAAAAAAGAAAAACAATCAGCCTACATCATGTCGTCTTTCTGGGTCCGGCCACAAAATTTCGTCCACATCGCATGCGATATCCTCCAGTCCAAGGCACCGGGGAAAATATCTCCTTGAATGCCGTATCCAGGCCTGACATGATGCCTGGTCAATATCTCCACATGCCTCCTCCATTGCCTGTAAAAGGGCTACCTGTTGATGAGGATGACGGTCGTACACTTTCCAGCGCCAGGCAGAGAAGAACTCCTCGATGGGATTTAAGAATGGAGAGTATGGAGGGAGGTTGAGTGCCATGAAGAATGGGTGGTCTGTAAACCAGTTGCGGACCAAAGCAGCCCTATGGAAACTAACATTGTCCCATATGATGACATATCGGGTATGCTCTGGTCTCTGAACAGTGAGCATGTCATGTAAGGTGTCCAGGAATGCAATAATGTGTGCAGTGTTGTATGGGCCTAAGGTTGCATGATGGTGAACAACACCATTTTGGCTTATAGCTGCACACATGGTTATGTTACCACCACGTTGTCCTGGGACATTGATGATGGCACAGTGTCCAATAATGTTCCTGCCACGTCTCCTGGTTTTACTGAGGTTAAAACCGGCCTCATCTACAAAAAGTAGCTCATGTCCCATGGCATCTGCTTCTAGTTCCATCACTCTCTGGACAAGACAAAACAAATGCAACACATCAGGCCCATGCACAGCACTACAGTATGCACTTCCAAATTCAGAACCAATGACACTATAGCTTACCTGCACATAGTCATATCGCAGTTGCTTTACACGTTCTGTGTTTCTCTCGAAAGGAACTCTGTAAATTTGCTTCATTCTTATTCTGTGGCGCGCAAGTACACGACTTAGTGCAGAAATACTTACACTGTGTATATTTTGAAAGATGGTGTCATTATCAATTATGCGCTGCTGTATTTCGCGCAGTCTTATTGCATTATTGGCAATCACCATGTTCACTATATGGGTCTCTTGCTCTGGAGTGAACATTCTTCCTCTGCCCCCAACATCTGGACGTCTAGCAATTCTGTAAAGTAACAATTTCAGTATTTTTGCATGTTTGGTACTGTTGTGTTTCTCATTAGAGTATGGCAGTGCTACAAAGTAGTTACCGATTCTCATTTCGAAATGTCCTAATGATGCTTGCCACAGTGTAGCGGCTCAAATTAGGCTGAACCCGTTGGCCAGCTTCCCTCAGGGTCATCCCATGGTTGATGACATGGTCCACTATTGTAGCTCTGATGTCATCAGTTATTTTATTTCTTACTCTTCTTACCCTTCCTCTTTCCCCTCCTCGTCCTCTTCTTGCTCCTCCTTGTCCTCTTCCTCTAACTTCCTCTAACCCTCTCGCTTCTTCAACTCCACGTCCTCTTCCTCCAACTTCTTCAACTCCACGTCCTCTCCCTCGGCCTCCTCGGCCTCCTCTGATTCTCACTCTTCTCCCTCTTACTGCTCCTTCCATTGTACTCCACACAGACAGCTTACCTGTGGCTTATTTATAGTGCTTAGGCTGATTGCAAAGTGAACTAATTATCTACAACAGTTTTCACATGTGCAAGTGTGCCAGACAGTTGGCAAAATAGTGTTAATGATAGCCATACATGTGTATAATTTTGCTAGGAGTGTGTTGGAAATTTGGTAATTGAGTGTAAGCAGTAAGTTGTGTTTAAAGTTCTGCAAAAAGAGTGTTGTGCAGTGAATTGTGCCTACAGTTTTGCAAAGTGTGTGTTACAAAATTGTAAACTGAGTGCAAAGCAGTGTTTGTGCTTTTAGTTTTGCAAACTCAGTGAGTGGTTTTGCTATACGTATTAATAGTTTTAGAAATTGTGCTACAAGAATCACGATTAGCGCTTAAGCATTCAGAAAAAACTGTAACTCTTGAGGTAGGTGTTACAGAGCTCTGCCAGTTATCCTCAGCTGTGTGACTTTGATATATTGTCAATTACACTGTCAGTTATAGGGCCTTTTGCCTTTTGTCCTTGAGTCAAGTAATATTGATATTGGCCATTCCGGTTTATATATTTTTTTTAAATGTCTACATATGTTTGGCTACTATTTTTCATAATTTTTCATAATCTGTACATTTTGTAAATAACCTCTGGATCCAGTTCTCATCATCACCTGCACTGTCAAATTAATACCACCTATTTTTGCACCTGAACCTCAACTGTCGCTGTTAGTTGCACACTAACTAACTTGGCTGCTCAATCCTCTATCTTAACAGTAGGACAACATTAATCACATTAAAGGTGCTTAGCTAAAATGATTATTGTGTAGACAAATCAAAAGGGTGTGTGGAATCAAAAACAGATCATATAAACAGGGAAAAAGAGCCAGCAATAATAGCAGTTTTGCATTATTGTTATTTTTTCATAGCAACATCTTAAAGGTAGACTCAGAAAAATGACGTTGCCACGAGCAGCACAGGAGATATTGAGATGAGCGAGATGCAAGACTTCGCTCTCACACAGTCACACAAATTATCGACGCATGTGCACGGGTTGAAAATGTCGCTGAGTCTACCTTTAAAAGACTGCACACTGACATACGTTTCAGCTTTCTCAGTGCTTCTACTATTGCAAATCACAATCAAGTGAGTGCTGGCCCTTTTTTCAACCTTAAAAGACACAAGGATAATATTGTAGATTGGTTCTAGTTCTCACTTTACACAAACATGTCAAAATAGTAGCTACAATATAGAGAACAGTGCAATGACATGTAGTTGACAATTGGCACTTGGAAGTGACAGTTAGTGGATTGTTAGTTAGAGCATCCATCTCCAGATATTCTCTGGGGTACTTTCCAAATAAATCGAGGCAGGGAAGTGGGGTGAGCTCTAGGGAACACCCCATGTTTGGCTGTCAAATGGGTGTTATTAGGGAGGATTCCCCCTGGGCTTCCGCTAACACACACACATACTGCGCACACACACACACACACGTCCCCCTGGGGACTGTGTTAATACGGTTATGATAGCTCAAACGCATGTCGCCACCAACCCTCTAATTTAGGCTGTCACGGAAAAGACAAAAACAGAGTCAGGAAAACCAACGTTCTTTCTTCTCTCTCTCTTCCTCCCTCTCGCTCATCGGGGACCACGTTGAAAACAAGTGGAATCTCTTTAACGTGTTATCCCCTGGGTTTTATTTTCTCCCGATAAATACATTAATCAATCAATCAAACCTCCTACAATGTTGTGTGCCTCTCACTCACATAGTCTTCTTAGTAAGTGCTGTTGAGCTGAGAGATAGGCAGGTATGGTGGTGCTGCAGTGTGTGTGTGTGTGTGTGTGTGTGTGTGTGTGTGTTCATCCTCTCCTTTCATCTTCCTTTCAGACAGAGGGTCAGTGGAGCAGGAGACACATACACACACAATCACACGTCTCCCTGGGGATTGTGCTAATAGGGTTATGATAATTCAAACGCCAGTCGCCACCAACCCGCTAATTTCGGCTGTCATGGAAAACACAAACCTCTCTCTCTCTCTCTCTCTCTCTCTCTCTCTCTCTCTCTCGCTCTCTCTCTCTCTCTCTCTCTCTCTCTCTCTCTCTCTCTCTCTCTCTCTCTCTCTCTCTCTCTCTCTCTGTCCCTCTCTCTCTCGCTCTCTCTCTCTCTCTCTCTCTCTCTCTCTCTCTCTCTCTCTCTCTCTCTCTCTCTCTCTCTCTCTCTCTCTCTCTCTCTCTCTCTCTCCCTCTCAATTCAATTTCAATTTAAGAGCAAGTGAAGTAGATAGTAAACAAAAGTGAAACAAACAATAAATATTAATGTCATATGATGTATATATACAGTGTTGTAACAATGTGCAAATAGTTAAAGTACAAATGGGAAAATAAATAAACATAAATATGGGTTGTATTTACAATGGTGTTTGTTCTTCACTGGTTGCCCTTTTCTTGCGGCAACAGGTCATAAAACTTGCAGCTGTGATGGCACACTGTGGTTTTTCACTGTGTACTCTCTGTTTAGGGCCAAATAGCATTCTAGTTTGCTCTGTTTTTTTGTTTGTTCTTTCCAATGTGTCAAGTAATTCTCTTTTTGTTTTCTCATGATTTGGTTGGGTCTAATTGTGTTGTTGTTGTTGTTGTCTTGGGGCTCTGTGGGGTCTGTTTGTGTTTGTGAACAGAGCCCCAGGACCAGCTTACTTAGGGGACTCTTCTCCAAGTTCATCTCTCGGTAGGGATTGGCTTTGTTATGGAAGGTTTGGGAATCGCTTCCTTTTAAGTGGTTCTAGAATTTAACAGCTCTTTTCTGGATTTGGATAATTAGCGGGTATTTGCCTAATTCTGCTCTGCATGCATTATTTGGTGTTTTTCGTTGTACGCAGAGGATATTTTTGCAGAATTCTCAATTTGGTGTTTGTCCCATTTTGTGAATTCTTGGTTGGTGAGCGGACCCCAGACCTCACAACCATAAAGGGCAATGGGTTCTATAATTGATTCAAGTACTTTTTGCCAGATCCTAATTGGTATGTCAAATGTTATGTTCCTTTTGATGGCATAGAAGGCCCTTCTTGCCTTGTCTCTCAGATCGTTCACAGCTTTGTGGAAGTTACCTGTGGCGCTGATGTTTAGCCCGAGGAATGTATAGTTTTTTGTGTGCTCTAGGGCAACGGTGTCTAGATGGAATTCGTATTTGTGGTCATGGCAACTGGACCTTTTTTTGAACACCATTATTTTTGTCTTACTGAGATTTACTGTCAGGGCCCAGGTCTGACAGAATCTGTGCAGAAAATCTAGGTGCTGCTGTAGGCCCTCCTTGGTTGGTGACAGAAGCACCAGATCATCAGCAAACAGTAGACATTTGACTTCAGATTCTAGTAGGGTGAGGCCGGGTGCTGCAGACTGTTCTAGTGCCCTCGCCAATTCGTTGAAATACAGTGGGGAGAACAAGTATTTTATACACTGCTGATTTTGCAGGTTTTCCTACTTACAAAGCATGTAGAGGTCTGTAATTTGTATCATAGGTACACTTCAACTGTGAGAGATGGAATCTAAAACAAAAATCCAGAAAATCACATTGTATGATTTTTAAGTAATTAATTTGCATTTTGTTGCATGACATAAGTATTTGATCACCTACCAACCAGTAAGAATTCCGGCTCTCACAGACCTGTTAATTTTTCTTTAAGAAGCCCTCCTGTTCTCCACTCATTACCTGTATTAACTGCACCTGTTTGAACTCGTTACCTGTATAAAAGACACCTGTCCACACACTCAATCAAACAGACTCCAACCTCTCCACAATGGCCAAGACCAGAGAGCTGTGTAAGGACATCAGGGATAAAATTGTAGACCTGCACAAGGCTGGGATGGGCTACAGGACAATAGGCAAGCAGCTTGGTGAGAAGGCAACAACTGTTGGTGCAATTATTAGAAAATGGAAGAAGTTCAAGATGACGGTCAGTCACCCTTGGTCTGGGGCTCCATGCAAGATCTCACCTCGTGGGGCATCAATGATCATGAGGAAGGTGAGGGATCAGCCCAGAACTACATGGCAGGACCTGGTCAATGACCTGAGAGAGCTGGGACCCACAGTCTCAAAGAAAACCAGTAGTAACACACTACGCCGTCATGGATTAAAATCATGCAGCGCACGCAAGGTCCCCCTGCTCAAGCCAGCGCTTGTCCAGGCCCGTCTGAAGTTTGCCAATGACCATCTGGATGATCCAGAGGAGGAATGGGAGAAGGTCATGTGGTCTGATGAGACAAAAATAGAGCTTTTTGGTCTAAACTCCACTCGCCGGTTTGGAGGAAGAAGAAGGATGAGTACACCCCAAGAACACCACCCCAACCGTGAAGCATGGAGTGGAAATATCATTCTTTGGGGATGCTTTTCTGCAAAGGGGACAGGACGACTGCACCGTATTGTGGGAGGATGGATGGGGCCATGTATCGCGAGATCTTGGCCAACAACCTCCTTCCCTCAATATGAGCATTGAAGATGGGTCATGGCTGGGTCTTCCAGCATGACAACGACCCGAAACACACAGCCAGGGCAACTAAGGAGTGGCTCCGTAAGAAGCATCTCAAGGTCCTGGAGTGCCCTAGCCAGTCTCCAGACCAGAACCCAATAGAACATCTTTGGAGGGAGCTGAAAGTCCGTATTGCCATCGACAGCCCTGAAACCTGAAGGATCTGGAGAAGGTCTGTATGGAGGAGTGGGCCAAAATCCCTGCTGCAGTGTGTGCAAACCTGGTCAAGACCTACAGGAAACGTATGATCTCTGTAATTGCAAACAAAGGTTTCTGTACCAAATATTAAGTTCTGCTTTTCTGATGTATCAAATACTTATGTCATGCAATAAAATGCAAATTAATTACTTAAAAATCATACAATGTGATTTTCTGGATTTTTGTTTTAGATTCAGTCTCTCACAGTTGAAGTGTACCTATGATAAAAAATTACAGATCTCTACATGCTTTGTAAGTAGGAAAACCTGCAAAATCGGCAGTGTATCAAATACTTGTTCTCCCCACTGTATATGTTGAAGAGGGTGGGGCTTAAACTGCATCCCTGTCTCACCCCACGGCCCTCTGGAAAGAAATGTGTGTGTTTCTTGCCAATTTTAACCGCACACTTGTTGTTTGTGTACATGGATTTTATAATGTCGTTTGTTTTTCCCCCAACCCCACTTTCCATCAATTTGTATGGCAGACCCTCATGCCAAATTGAGTCAAAAGCTTTTTTGAAATCAACAAAGCATGAGAAGACTTTGCCTTTGTTTTGGTTTGTTTGTTTGTCAATTAGGGTGTGCAGGGTGAATACGTGGTCTGTCGTACGGTAATTTTGTAAAAAGCCAATTTGACATTTGCTCAGTACATTGTTTTCACTGAGGAAATGAACTAGTCTGCTGTTAATGATAATGCAGAGGATTTTCCCAAGGTTGCTGTTGACGCATATCCCACGGTAGTTATTGGGGTCACATTGTTCTCCATTTTTGTGGATTGGGGTGATCAGTCCTTGGTTCCAAATATTGGGGAAGATGCCAGAAATAAGGATGATGTTAAAGAGTTTAATAGCTAATTGAAATTTGTGGTCTGTATATTTTATCATTTCATTGAGGATACCATCAACACCACAGGCCTTTTTGGGTTGGAGGGTTTGTATTTTGTCCTGTAGTTCATTCAATGTAATCGGAGAATCCAGTGGGTTCTGGTAGTCTTTAATAGTTGATTCTAAGATTTGCATTTGATCATGTATATTTTTTTGCTGTTTGTTCTCTGTTATAGGGCCAAAAAGATTGGAGAAGTGGTTTACCCATACATCTCCGTTTTGGATAGATAGCTCTTCGTGTTGTTGTTTGTTTAGTGTTTTCCAAGAGTCTATGGATTCTTCAATTAAATTGAGCTGATTTCTGACATATAATAATAATAATAATAATAATAATAATGCTGTTCCTTCTTTTTCCGTAGTGTGTTTCTGTATTGTTTTAGTGATTCACCATAGTGAAGACGTAGGCTCAGGTTTTTTGGTTGGATAGGTTTCTCAATTTCTTTCTTAGGTTTTTGCATTCTTCATCAAACCATTTATCTCTGTTCTTACTTTTCTTCAGTTTTCTGTTAGAGATTTTTAGATTTGATAGGGAAGCTGAGAGGTCAAATATACTGTTTAGGTTTTCTACTGCCAAGTTTACACCTTCACTATTACAGTGGAACGTTTTGTCCAGGAAGTTGTCTAGAATTGATTGAATTTGTTGTTGCTTAATTGTTTTTTGGTAGGTTTCAACACTACTTTCCTTCCATCTATAGCATTTCTTAATATTATTCAGTTCCTTTGGCTTTGATGCCTCATGATTGAGTATTGCTCTGTTCAAGTAGACTGTGATTTTGCTGTGGTCTGATAGGGGTGTCAGTGGGCTGACTGTGAACGCTCTGAGAGACTCTGGGTTGAGGTCAGTGATAAAGTAGTCTACAGTACTACTGCCGAGAGATGAGCTATAGGTGTACCTACCATAGGAGTCCCCTCGAAGCCTACCATTGACTATGTACATACCCAGTTTGCGACAGATTTGCAGGAGTCGTGACCCGTTTTTGTTGGTTATGTTGTCGTAGTTGTGCCTAAGGGGGCATATGGGGGAGGGAATGCTGTCACCTCCAGGTAGGTGTTTGTCCCCCTGTGTGCTGAGGGTGTCAGGTTCTTGTCCAGTTCTGGCATTTAGGTCGCCACAGACTAGTACATGTCCCTGGGTCTGGAAATTATTGATTTCCCCCTCCAGGATGGAGAAGCTGTCTTCATTCAAGTATGGGGATTCTAGTGGGGGGACATAGGTAGCACACAGGAGGACATTTTTCTCTGTTGAGATAATTTCCTTTTGAATTTCTAACCAAATGTAAAATGTTCCTGTTTGATTAATTTAATAGAGTGAGTTAGGTCTGCTCAATAACAAATTAGCATACCCCCTGAGTTCCTTCCCTGTTTCACACCTGGTAGTTTGGTGGATGGGACTACCAGCTCTCTGTAACCTAGAGGGCAACCAGTGGGTCCGTCTCCTCTATACCATGTTTCTTGTAGGATGACAATGTCTGTATTTCCGATTTCTTTGGTGAAGTCCAGATTCCTGCTCTTTAGGCCAAAGGCAGATGACCTCAGGCCTTGGATATTCCAGGATGAAATAATGAAGGTTTTGTGTTCCATAAAGTGTCTAATGTTGTTGGTTGTGTGGTTTGGCCTCAGGCCAGTAATTGTGAGCAGAGCCTGCTGAGCATCTGGTACATGCCATTGGCTTGGGCTAGTGTAAGAGTGGGTGTTGGGCCTGTTTGTCTGCTCACGGCCTGGGCATATGTGTGACTTTCATGTTGAGGCCCTCTTTGTGGGATGGGGGGCTTGGGGTGGGTAGGAGGGGCATAGGTCTGATCTGAGGGGGCCTAAATGGGGTGTGGGCATGGGTGACTTGGTGGGGAGTTAATTGGTGGGGGTGGGGGTGTAGATGTGGCTGATGGTAATGTGGTCTGGATGTAGGTCCTCTCTGCAGGGGTCCTCTATGTGTAGGACCTGGGGGGGGGGGGGGGGGGGGTCCCGCAGGTCTCCCTTGAGTGCTGTGGCCACCCTTTCCTGCTGTGTTCTTAGGTTGTTTGTGCCTGTGTGTATTATTATGTGGCTGGGTGATCCTAGTCGGTCCTCAGACAGAAGGTATAGGGTGCGCTGGGTGTTTGGACACCAGAGTTTAGACACTGTGTGTTTTGGAAAAAGTTTATTTTCTTGTATGTATTTCCCGTTTGAGTCCATAAGGAGTACAATCTGTGACTTGTGTATGTCCTCAGTGGGTGTGGGGGGGTCGTCATGAGGGCTATCAGGGTGTCTGACAGAGGGGTTGCTCAGAGGGGTTGGGGTCCCCAGGGCTTGGGGTTCTTCATTTGTTTGTCTGGCTGTGATGTCGAGGCTATGGTCAGGGTCTAGGGTGTACTGTTCTGCTGCGGTGTCGAGACTTTGGCCAGGATCTGAGGTGGGCTGTTCTGCTGGCTTCTCTGCGGGGGTGGCCAGCTCTCTAATGGTTTGTTCTATGTCACCCGTCATCGTTCTCACCTTCTCCTCCAGCACTCTGATCCTCTCTTCTAGTGCTCTGTTCTTCTCCTGCTCTTTCTCCTGTTGATGTTGTCTCACCACAGTCCAGAGTGCAGATATGTCTCTCTCTACCTTCAGCTCTCCAGGTCTAGTTAAGGGGGTGTTGTTGTGCTGGACTGTTGTCTGGGTCTGTGCTGACTGGAGTGTGTTCACCTGCTGTTCCAGCTCCACCTGCCTTACCTCCAGCTGGGTGAATGTATCCTTCAATTCAATGAGGGAGTAGTACTCTGTGCTGGGAAGTTGACCTTCCGCTTGGGGTTGCTCTGTGGGGTTATTTAATGAAGAGGTCTGGTCTGACCCGCTCGGGTGGGGGTATGTTTCTCAAGGGAGAGCTTCTCCTGCTGAGCTATTTCTTTGATTAGGTGAAAGTTCAGCTGGAACTGTTTGGTGCTGCCTTGAACCAAAACGGTTCCAGATTTATAGAGATTAATATTAGACGACTCAGAGTCCTCGTTGTCCAGTATCCTGAGTTTCCACCCATCGCTAACCCCCCCCCCCCCCCCACCACCTTAACAGAGGGGTAGTGTGCTAGTATAGCACTGTGCCATGCCAGGGGATGGTCTGTGTGGAAGATAAGGTTGCTTATGTTCCCATTTTTATAAATATCAGCAAAAAGTGTCTCCTGATTCCCCATAAGGAGTTTCATTTTGTACTCTTTTCGTGTCTTTTCGTTTTTTACATTCAGAGGGCACTGTATTTTAATGACCTCTGAACAGCGGGGGGGGGGGGGGGGGGGGGGGTCTTCTAAGGCCTCTCCATTTGGTTGGGGTAGACTGTGCGACTCTCCTGCCATTGTTGGGCTCAAGGGCTTTGACACCTCTCACTTCACACGTCAGTGCTAATTGAAATTGTATCTCTTTGGACTAGCAAGCTTGGTAGCCTTAGCATTCAGTCCTTATAAAGTAAAATATATCATTGTAATGTATTTTTCTTCTTGGTTTTTGAAAGTAATATACTTAAACATTACTCACTCAGTTCCAGGTTGGATGGTATTTTCAGGTTTCTGTTTGTTTGCCAGAGCATTTGCTGTATAGTTTGGGAATAGTAATCCTTGGTAGTAGAAAGCCTTCCAGGTAATTCCAGGTAATTCCGTCCAAAATCAGTTTGTAGGTTTGGAGTTTTGGTTAGGAATGAAGGTTATGTTGTGGAGGGTAGCATCTGGTATATGTCCCTGCCAAAAACTCCTACCAATAGGAGAACCCATTGAAGAACACTTTTTCTTTCCAGGTAGGACCCTTTTGGTTTCAGATAGAACCCTTTTGGATTCTATGTAGAACCATTTCCACAGAGTGCTCTACATGGAACCCAAAAGGGTACACGTGGAACCAAAAAGGGTTAAACCTGGAACCAAAAAGGGTTCTCCTATGGGGACAGCCGTAGAACTCTTTTGGAACCCTTTTTTCTAAGAGTGTACCCGCACAGCCTACCCACACTGTATCTGTTGTTAGCTAGAGCGCATGTGCCAAGACCAGAGTAGGCAAATGTTCTATTATACGCAACAGTTTTTGTGACAAGACTATCAGTAGAGTGGAAAATGCGATGGAAACACATTGAACTTTTGATTTTTATTCAGTACATGAAAATGTAAAGGGACATTTAAAAAATCTTCAACTTCATATTCATCATCTCCATAAACATATGTTTTGCAGGGAAAACAAAGAGGAAGACAAGTGTTTCCAATGGCATCGTCAACCAATTAGTAGACAATTACTAGGCAATAAGTAGGCAATGCCTACTCATAATTGGTTAAAATCACACGGTGCACACTAATGATGTCATTGGAAACAATTATCTTCCTCTATCTTTTTTACTACAAAACCTAGAAATGCGCAATGTTCATATATGTTGATGTTGGAGTCATGCTGGATATGATGAATATGAAGCAAAAATATTTGAACATTTGAAATGTCCCTTTAAGCGCAAAAAAAATATTTTGGTGTGCACTACGTCATCACACACTGCTTACGAGTCAGTTTGGTGGAAACACACCACCAGTGGGGATATTTGCATATTTTCTTTATGCATATTTTAAAATATTTACATGAAAATCTGTCGCCAATTGGATGGAAACCTAGCTACTGAGATTCACTGTCAGGGCCAAAGTCTGACAGAATATGTGCAGAAGATCTAGGTGCTGCTGTAGGCATTTAATTTCTGAGTCCAGTAGGGTGAGACCGGGTGATGCAGACTGTTCTAGTGCCCTCGCCAATTCATTAATATACAGTGCCTTTGGAAAGTATTCAGACCCCTTGACTTTTTCCACATGTTGTTATGTTACAGCCTTATTCTAAAATGGATTTAAAAAAAAAAATGTCCTCAGCAATCTACACACATACCCCACAATGACAAAGCAAAAACAGGTTTTTTGAAATTTTTGCAAATGTATTAAAAATTTAAAACAGAAATACCTTATTTACATAAGTATTCAGACCCTTTGCTATGAGACATGGAATTGACCTCAGGTGTGTCCTGTTTCCATTTATCATCCTTGAGATGTTTCTACAACCAAGCCATGAGGTCGAAGGAATTGTCCGTAGAGCTCAGAGACAGGATTGTGTCGAGTCACAGATCTGGGGAAGGGTACCAAAAAATGTCTGCAGCATTGAAGGTCCCCAAAAACATTTTGGCCTCCATCGTTCTTAAATGGAAAAAGTTTGGAACCACCAAGACTCTTCCTAGAGCTGGCCGCCTGGCCAAACTAAGCAATGGGGGGTGAAGGGCCTTGGTCAGGGAGGTGACCAAGAACCTGATGGTCACTCTGACAGAGCTCTAGAGTTCCTCTGTTGAGATGTGAAAACCTTCCAGTAGGACAACCATCTCTGAAGCACTCCACCAATCAGGCCTTTATGGTAGAGTGGCCAGATGGAAGCCACTCCTCAGAAAAAGGCACATGACAGCCCGCTTGGAGTTTGCCAAAAGGCACCTAAAGACTCTCAGACCATGTAAAACAAGATTCTCTGGTCTGATAAAAACAAGTTTGAACTCTTTGGATGCCAAGTGTCTCGTCTGGAGGAAACCTGACACCATCCCTACGGTGAAGCATGGTGGTGGCAGCATCATGCTGTGGAGTTCTTTTTCAGTGGCAGGGACTGGAAGACTAGTCAGAATTGAGGCAAAGATTAACGGAGCAAAGTACAGAGAGATCCTTGATGAAAACCTGATCCAGAGCGCTCAGGACCTCAGACTGGGGCGAAGCCTTCCAACAGGGCAACAACCCTAAGCACACAGCCAAGACAACACAGGAGTGGCTTCGGGACAAGTCTCTGAATGTCCATGAGTGGTCTGAATACTTTCCGAATGCACTGTATATGTTGAAAAGTGTGGGGCTCAAACTGCATCCTTGTCTCACCCCACGGCCCTGATGAAAGAAATATGTGTGTTGATTGCACATTTTAACTGCACACTTGTTGTTTGTGTACATTGATTTTATGTCATATGATTTCCCCCCCACTCCGCTTTCCACCAATTTGTACAGCAGACACTCATGCCAAATTGAGTCAAAAGCTTTTTTTCAACAAAGCACGAGAAGACTGCTTTTGTTTTGTTTTGTTTTTGTCAATAAGGGTGTGCAGGGTGTATACATGGTCTGCCGTATGGTATTTTGGTAATAAGCTAATTTCACATTTGCTCAGGACACTGTTGTCTGCTGATTTTTCAGAGATGACTGTTGACACAGATTCCACTGTAATTATTGGGGTAAAATTTGTCTCCACTTTTGTGGATTGGGGTGACCAGACCTTGGGGCAGATGCCAGAGCTGAGGATAATGTTGAATAGTTTAAGAATAGCCCATTAGAATTTGTGTTATGTATATTCCATCATTTCGTTTAGTATACGATCAACACCACAAGCCTTTTTGGGTTGGAGGGTTTGTATTTTGTCCTGTGGTCATAAAACATTGGGGAATCCAAAGGGTTCTGATAGTCTTTAATAGCTGATTCTAAGTTTTGTTAATTATCATGTATATGTTTTTGTTCTTGGTTCTTTGTTACATGGCCGAAAAGGTTGGAGAAGTGGTTTATCCATACATCTCCATTTTGGATAGGTAGCTCTTTGTGCTGTTGTTTGTTTAGTGTGTTGCAATTTTCCCAGAAGTAATTTGATTGTATGGGTTCTTCAATCACATTGAGCTGTTTTATGACATGATGTTTGTTATTTTCTACTTAGTGTATTTCTGTAATGTTTTAGTGTTTCACCATAGTGAAGGCGTGAGCTAAGTTTTTCTGGGTCTCTTGTTTTTGGTTGGATGGGTTTCTCAATTTTTTTCTTACGCTTTTGCATTTCTCATTGTTGTACATTTTCTTAGGTTTTCTACTTGAATTTAAATGTTATATGTTAACTGAAAGGTCAATATATATTTCCTACTGCTAAGTTTATACCTTCACTATTGCAGGGAAACTCTCTCTCTCTCTCTCTCTCTCTCTCTCTCTCTCTCTCTCTCTCTCTCTCTCTCTCTCTCTCTCTCTCTCTCTCTCTCTCTCTCTCTCTCTCTCTTAATACACTGTTTGTTTTAGCGGTACCCACAGTTTTTTTTACGTTAGGGTGGAAGAGGACAGAGGTTTAGTTTCCTCGGGTTTTGAACGGTGTGGTGTGCGCGATGGCTTCGCAGCCTAGCGCGGAGTGAGACGCTGTCGTTATGGCATGGATTCAGGTGTGTTCCAGAGAATGGAATTAAGGTGGAGAAGGTTCTGCTCACAGTCGGCGAACAGGTAGGAGCTGAATTTATACATTCCGCTTCTAGAATAAACAAGCTGTGGTTATGTTCATGAAAATAACACATTTGGTGGGTTGGCTCATTGCTAGTGGAATATTTGTAAGGGGTGTGTTGGTGCCAATTTCTCCTCTTTCTACCCCTTCGACTAGGGTGGCAATTGCAAATTTGCCTCCATTTATTACGGATGATCAAATCAAGAAGGAGCTGAGTCATTCTGGTAAGTTTGCTAGTGGTTTTCGTGTACTGTCGGCAGGGTTTCAGGCAGATTCCGTCAAGCATGTTGTTTCGTTCCGGAGGCAAGTGTTCATGTTTCTGAATAACAATGTGCAACAGTTAAATGTGCACTTTAAAGTGAGGCAGGTTGAGGGGCTCTACGCAGGGTTTGCCAGCACAGATAGTCTACGGTGCTTTGAGTGTGGGGATTTGGGGCATAAGAGCTTTGCTTGCCCACATAAAGGTTATAGACAAGGTGAGGGTACAAGCACCAGTGTGGGAAATCGAGGTCAACGTGAAGGGGACTATGAGACGCAGGCAGCAGAGGCTGGGCCTAGTCATGCTACAGATGGTAGTGTAGCTAAGGCTGGGTCTAGTCATGCTACAGATGGTAGTGTAGCTAAGGCTGGGTCTAGTCATGCTATAGATGGTGGAATAGATGAGGCTGGGTCTAGTCATGTTATGGATGGTGGTGTAGATGAGGCTGGGTCTAGTCATGCTATAGATGGTGGAGTAGATGAGGCTGGGTCTAGTCATGATATGGATGGTGGTGTAGATGAGGCTGGGTCTAGTTATGTTATGGATGGTGGTGTAGATGAGGCTGGGTCTAGTCATGTTATGGATGGTGGTGTAGATGAGACTGGGTCTAGTCATGTCATGGATGGTGGTGTAAATGAGGCTGGGCTTAGTCAGGTTATGCTAGTGGGTGAGGAGAGTATAGTGGGGAAGTGTAAGCTACTGGGGGGGTGGAGGAGGGTGTCAAGCGGAAGAGGAAAAAGGGGGAGAAGAAAGGAGGTGGGAGGGGAGAGGCTGGTGTGGTCGAAGGCACCAAGAAACCTTTGCCTGGTGCCAGGGGGAGGCCCCGACTAGAGAGAAAGGGCAGGTGGTCAGGATGGGAGATGGAGATGAGGAGGAGGAAGGTGAGTCTGAGGAAGAGGACGATGAGGAGGATTTCTTTTCAGACTCCTCCTCAATGGGTCCAGAGCTGACAGCCAGTCAGTCAGAGGGGTCAAAGTACACGGTGAGGGAACTGTCAAGGTTCCTGAATGAGACTAAGGGGAAAAAAGTTAGGCTTTTTTTTGCGATCCGAGAAAGTTTGTAAGGTCAGTACAACATGCTATTAAAAATGAGGGGCATGGTGTTCTCTCACCCAGGAAACGGTTTAGTTTGAGGAAGTGGGTCACAACCGTGCGTAAAGGTCTACCTTCCGACGTTGTTTAGATTAAGATGAATAGTTTCTTTCTGGCACTTGGGCTTTTTGAGCTTTGCTATTGGTCTCTTTCTTTGCTGGCTTTTCTCCCACTTCTTATGGAGACTCTTTGGGTAGGCTCACTTAATATTAATGACGCCAGAGATGTGGGAAAGAGGAGTGTGTTGGGTGAATAAGTACAGGTGTTGTTTCTGCAGGAGACGCATAGTGATGTGGTGAATGAAGTTGATTGGGGGCTCTGGTGGAAAGGGGCAAGTGTGCTGAGCCATGGGACAAATGTTAGTGCAGGGGTGGCAGTCCTTTTTGTACCGGGTCTGTCTTTAAAATGTGCTCCTCAAAAGAGGTGTGTAGGGGTAGACTGCTTGTAGTATAAGCAGAAATTAACAACAGGGGTTTTGGCGGGGACTGGAACTGTACAATGGATTTTACTAAAGACAGAAATGGGGAGGAGCCTCATTCAGGCTCAGTGGGGGTGTTAAGGGACATCATTAATCAGTTTGACCTAGTGGATGTTTGGAGAACTAGACATCCCAACACAAGACAGTATACATGAGTGAAGGGCTTTGGGGCTAAGGTGAATGCAGCCTGGCTTGATCGATTTTACATGTCCAGGAAAGAGCAATAGGTTGTTGGGCGCTACCATTCTCCCTGTGTTTTTTTGGATCATCACATAACCATGGCTCGGCTGTCTATTTCACCAGGGCCTCGGCAGGCATCCTATTGGAAGTTTAATGTAAAGCTCTTACAAGATGCCACTTTTTGCTCAGGTTTCCAGACTTTTTGGGAAAGGTGGGGGCAGAGAAGCGAGGAGTATGAGTCTCTCAGTCAATGGTGGGATGTGGGAAAAGTTCAAATTCGGCTTTTCTGTCAACAGTATACAGCTCTCTCATCCTCAGAGGCTAGGAGAGCATTGGGGGAACTTGAGCGTAGTATTAGTGAGATGGAGGTAGAGCTGGTGGGGCAAAGCAATGTAGGCCTCCAGGCTAATTTAGCTAAACTACGTAGGGACCTGGGCAGTTTTTTCCAGGTTGAAGCAAAGGGAGCACTTGTAAGAGCTAGGTTCTCCATGCTCAAGGAGATGGATGCTCCCAGCTCCTTCTTCTTTGGTTTGGAAAGACAGAGCGGTGAAGCCAAGGGTATGCATTGTCTACGGCTTTCAGATGGGCGGGTGACCTCTTTGGTGGGGGAGATGCGGGAGCGGACTGTGGAGTTTTATACTGAGTTGTATAGGGTTGTATAGGGTTTTGTTTGCAGAACTCCCTAAGCTCTCTCTGCCATAGAGGGATGAAATGGACATTCCCCTGATGTCCCATGAACTGGCAGAGGCCGTAACCCAGATGTCCCCCGGCCGTGCACCAGGGGTCGATGGACTCCCAGTGGAGTTTTATAAAAAGTTCTGGGGAATATTTGGACTTCTTTTGCCTGTTGCATGAGTGCGTCGGGGTAGGCGGCTCTGACTCTCCTGCCCTAAAAAAGTGACTTGTGTGAACTTAAAAACAGGAGGCCTGTGGCATTGCTCTGTGCGGACTACAATATATTTGCCAAGGTCCTCGCTAACAGACTGATGTCCCATCTGGACTCTATAGTACACAAGGACCAGACATATTGCATACCGGGATACTCAATCATGGACAACTTGTTCTTAATCAGGGACGTGTTGGACTTGTCGAGAGGTTCTAATGTGATCTTTGGACTGGTCTCTTTAGATCAAGAGAAGGCTTTTGATAGAGTGGACCATGAGTAACTGTCAGCGTATGCAGACAACGTTTCTGTGATGGTCAAGGATGGTTAGGATATGCAGGCACTAGAGACTAGTCTGAAGGTGTATGAGGGAGCTTCGTCAGCTAAGGTAAACTGGGGCAAGAGTAATGCTCTGTTATGTGGGGCATGGAGGGATAGGGCCCCTCCTCTGCTTCCAGGGGGTTTGCAGTGGGAATGTGAAGGGCTTAACATTTTGGGGGTGTACCTGGGCTCGGAGAGGTGGGTCAGGAAGAACTGGGAGAGGCTGTTACAGGCAGTGGTGTCAAGACTGGCCAGGTGGAGGTGGCTCCTGTCCCAAGTGTCATATAGAAGGAGGGTGCGCCGGTCTGGTCGGGCCATCACTGGCTGAAGGTGGCAGAATTGTATATGTCCGTAAATGAAGGAGGACAGGGCCTGGTGGAACTGGAGAGCAGCGTGGCTGCATTCCAACTAAAGGCGGTGCAGAGACTGCTGTACCATACTGATGTCGGCTGGAGGGAACCAGCGTGCGCGCTGCTGAGGAAAGCTGGCGGATTAGGGTTGGACAGGCAGCTATTCCTCATGAGGCTGGAGGGGCTGAGTACAGCAGGTCTCTCTGATATTTACTCTGCGGTGCTGAGGGCCTGGCAGCTGCTAAGGCCCACACGAGAAGGGGTGCGGAGCCTGGGCTGTGGGTGTGGGAGGAGCCTATCTTCCAGAACCCAGCCATCCTTTTGAGATTGGTTCAGTCGGCCACCCTGCAGAGGCGATTGATGGCAGCGGGTTACTAAGGCTGGGTGACCTGCGACTGCTGGGAGAGGAGGGGTGGAAAACCTTGGAAGTCCTAGCACAACAAACAGGACTAACTTCTCTTAGGCTGCTGGAGAGATTCCTGGGGGAAGTCCAGGAGGCACTGTCTGAGCCGGTAAAGGGGGTGTTTGAGCGGCCAAAGGGGGAGTGGCTACCAATGTTTCCGCCACTGCAGGTGACGGCAGAGACTGGGGACTGGCAAGGGGGTCTGGAGGACTTGTTAGATTTTAACACTCCGAGCCTGGGGGAGTTTGAGGGGGTGGGAGGTAAAGCCCTATACAACCTCTGTATTAAAGTAAGGAACATTAGGAGCCTGACAGGAGTGAAGGCACAACAGTGGCAGGGCATGGACTCTAAAAGGTGTCGAAAGCATTCCACAGGGATCCTGGCCCATGTTGACTCCAATGCTTCCCACAGTTGTGTCAAGTTGGCTGGGTGTCCTTTGGGTGGTGGATCATTCTTGATACACACAGGAAATTGTTGACTGTGAAAAACCCAGCAGCGTTGCAGTTCTTGACACAAACCAGTGCGCCTGGCACCTACTACCATACCCCGTTCAAAGGCACTTAAATATTTTGTCTTGCCCATTCACCCTCTGAATGACACACATACATAATCCATGTCTTAATTGTCTCAAGGATTAAAAATCCTTCCTTAATAACCTTTTACTGCAGTGGGCTAAATCAGGGTCACACAGAGTGTTTCTTGGTCTTGGTCTTAAACAAATCTACTTTGAAACAAAAGTATACACCTCACACACATGGTTATGGTCTTAAAAAAATATGACACCTGTACCATGTCAGATATAGAGTTGAAATGTATTCACATTTGAGTTTGAATCCCAATGTTACACTCTATATACATCACAGAAGTCTGAAATATAACAAAACCATTTGACATAGAAACACCAGATTATCGTCAGGTTTTTAAAAATAATGAAATAATGATGAAATTATGAAAAATATTAATAACATTCCACCCATGAGGCCACTAGAGGGCGATTTGGTCATTTGACTGCAGGAAAGGGTTCGTCTCCTCCCCTTCATCTACACTGATTGAAGTGGTTTTAACAAGTGACATCAATAAAGGATCATAACTTTCACCTGGATTCACCTGGTCAGTCTACGTCTTGGAAAGAGCAGGCGTTCTTAATGTTTTGTACACTCGGAGTACAGTACACACATACAGTATATGCCACAATTGGAAAGGATTGGTTAGGAAGATGCCAAGAAAACAGTACACCTTTGCACACACATTCGCTGTCCTTCAATGCCGATCCGATATGAAGAGTAAAACTGAATCAGGTCTTGCAGGCTGAACTAAATGGAGTAAATCTGGTATAGAGAAACTCAAGCTTGTGCACATTTCATAAAGCTGGCTTTATAATCTGCATTTCGCAGACACACACACACACTCTCACACTCAGACTCACGGCCAGAGGGAGTTATCTAGGTGTAGAGCAGTGCAACTTGAAGCGCATTAAGGGACAGTGTTTACCGTAAGCCCACAGGACTGACATAAAAGGTTCTAATGAACAGTTTTTACAGTAAGCACACAGGACTGACATAAAAGGTTCTAATGAACAGTGTTTACAGTAAGCACACAGGACTGACATAAAAGGTTCTAATGAACAGTGTTTACAGTAAGCACACAGGACTGACATATAAGGTTCTAATGAACAGTGTTTACAGTAAGCACATAGGACTGACATAAAACGTTCTAATGAACAGTGTTTACAGTAAGCACACAGGACTGACATAAAAGGTTCTAATGAATAGTGTTTACAGTAAGCACACAGTACTGACATAAAAGGTTCTAATGAACAGGGTTTACAGTAATCACACAGGACTGACATAAAAGGTTCTAATGAACAGTGTTTACAGTAATCACACAGGACTGACATAAAAGGTTCTAATGAACAGTGTTTACAGTAATCACACAGGACTGACATAAAAGGTTCTAATGAACAGTGTTTACAGTTATCACACAGGACTGACATAAAAGGTTCTAATGAACAGTGTTTACAGTAAGCACACAGGACTGACATAAAAGGTTCTAATGAACAGTGTTTACAGTAATCACACAGGACTGACATAAAAGGTTCTAATGAACAGTGTTTACAGTTATCACACAGGACTGACATAAAAGGTTCTAATGAACAGTGTTTACAGTAAGCACACAGGACTGACATAAAAGGTTCTAATGAACAGTGTTTACAGTAATCACACAGGACTGACATAAAAGCACATCTAAAAAAGGGCTCTGTACTACATGGACATTTGCTCTCCTTACTAGAGATGTGTAATGGGAGTGTGTGTGTGTGTGTGTGTGTGTGTGTGTGTGTGTGTGTGTCAGATTGAGAGGGAGGGTAGGGTCAATACAAACACAATCCCTGGTTTCCTCTAAATCGGCCAGTCGCCTTAGTTCCCTCTCCATTTCATCTCAGCCCAAAATCAGCTGTTATTTTACTCCTTGTTTTCCTCCTCCCCAATCTTCCAATCTTCCAACCCTCCCTCTCTCTCTCTCCCTCCTCTCCTCTTTCTGTTTAAGACACACAGAGAGTAGCTGATCCTGGAAGGCCCCATTCAGTGGATCATTCTTCGCCTCCAGCAGCAATCTGCGGACAATCAATGCAGCACAATAACAGCATCAGACAGAAAGGCCTATCCACCCCAGATACACACTCATACACAACATATTACGTACCCAGGGCAATACTATTTTATTTTGTGGCTTTAGATAAAAGTCTGAGAAATACAGCACATAGTCCAACATAAGAACTCATCATTTTCGATCACTATTATAATCCAGGTGCATTCCGCTTTCAAAACCTAATACCAATTCAATAGGTTTCAGTGGAAATGGCTGATTGCATAAAACCAGGGCTTTGTTCAGTAGATATAGAACAGTATCCTGGCTGAGGCGACTCACGTGGTATTGATGCATCGTGCCGACAACATCAAAATATCCTTTCCAGACTCTGAAGTCAGGAGGACTTCAAGTTAGGTGTCAGCCAGACAAATGGAACAGTGGATAACGTTTTGAAATTTTGTAAAATGAGGTGGATCAAACTGAAATTGTCCAACAGGAAACTCTCATTTTGCGTTTCCTATTC
This sequence comes from Coregonus lavaretus, assembly GCF_964263955.1. Classification (NCBI taxonomy): domain Eukaryota; kingdom Metazoa; phylum Chordata; class Actinopteri; order Salmoniformes; family Salmonidae; genus Coregonus; species Coregonus lavaretus. Next base: position 179,827 of record NW_028158296.1, read on the forward strand.
AAAACATTTTTCCACAGCCCAAATGAATGTGACCAAGACAATTCAAAAGCAGAGTCACGGTCAAGGGTGTCTCATCAAGCAAAGGCCAGAGCAACATCTCTCAAATTGGTGTCCAATCAATCTAAGACCACAGCAGTGCTAATTGATCCTAGACCAGATCGGTAGATCACAGATCACAGATCCAGTTATCTGCTGCCATCGCTCCATTCCAATCTTCTCTTTGTCTTTCTCTATCTTATGAATCTCTATGTCTCTCTCTCTGTTTCTCTCTCTTCATTGCTCTCTCTCACTGTTATTCCTATCTTTTGTAATGTCAACCCGTGTGTGTGACATTTCCCTCAGCATCTGTAGGTGGGATAAAATTACAAAAAGAAGAATGACAACAAAACACACACACACACACACATACACCCACACACTGTTTGTTGCACACAGACACACTCAGTGGGTGAATGGAGAGGCTGTTGCCATAGTAACTCTGTCACGACGACGCTGACAGTGAGACATGGGTAATCACACCTTGCAGACGTCAGAGAGGGATGGAGGGATGGAGGGATGGAGGGATGGAGGGATGGAGAGGTTATAAATCACACCTTTCACACTCTGTCCCTGTGCCTGCCTCTCTAACAGACAGGTGAGAATGGCTCACAGTGTGTGTGTGTATGTGTGTGTGTGTGTGTGTGTGTGTGTGTGTGTGTGTGTGTGTGTGTGTGTGTGTGTGTGTGTGTGTGTGTGTGTGTGCGTGCATGATCGTGTGTCTACTATATCTGCGTGCATGTATTTAAATCCATCTTTGACAGTCAGCTGTGAAAGTTGTGTCTGTATACCTCTACTCACACCACTGTGTAATCTATGACTCCATTGTACAATTTACCACATGGGGCGAACACACACACACACACAGACACACACAGATACACACACACTGACACACACAGACACACACAGACACAAACACCGACATGCACACAGACACACACACATATGAATGACTGCCCACAGTGGTTACCCAGTTGCATATGCATAGACATTCCTTTACTGGAAAGCCAGCTGAACTCTCAGCACAAAGTAGCAAGTGGCTTTGCTACTGCTAACCAAAATAGATGGTAAGAATGAGAAGGATAATTCTCCAAAAAAAATAAGCAATCTCTCTTTTTCTCTCTCCATCTCTTCTTTCTATTATATCCCGTTCCAATACATTCCCTTCTATTCTATTCTATCTTGGAATCCAGAGTATTCAAGATTTTACATTTTTACATTTTAGTCATTTAGCAGACGCTCTTATCCAGAGCGACTAACAGCAGTGAGTGCATACATTTTCTCGTACTGGTCCCTTGTGGGAATCGAACCCACAATGCTGGTGTTGCAAGCGCCATGCTCTACCAACTGAGCCTCACCTAGATGACCAAGAAACCCAATCCATAACCTGCCACTGGAGATACCAGAGTAGCAATACATGTTCTCTTTTCTCCTCTCTTCTCCCCCTATCCTCTCCTCCTCCCCCCTCCTCTCCTCCTCCTCCTCCCCCTCTCCTCTCCTCTCCTCTCCTCTCCTCTCCTCTCCTCTCCTCTCCTCTCCTCTCCTCTCCTCTCCTCTCCTCTCCTCTCCTCTCCTCTCCTCTCCCCTCCCCTCCCCTCCCCTCCCCTCCCCTCCCCTCTTCTCCTCTCCTCTCCTCTCCTCTCCTCTCCTCTCCTCTCCTCTCCTCTCCTCTCCTCTCCTCTCCTCTCCTCTCCTCTCCTCTCCTCTCCTCTCCTCTCATCCTCACCTCCCCTCCCCTCCCCTCCCCTCTTCTCCTCCTCCTCTCCTCTCCTCTCCTCTCCTCTCCTCTCCTCTCCTCTCCTCTCCTCTCCTCTCCTCTCCTCTCCTCTCCTCTCCTCTCCTCTCCTCTCCTCTCCTCTCCTCTCCTCTCCTCTCCCCTCTCCTCCCCCTCTCCTTTCCTCCTCCCCCTCTCCTCTCCTCCACCCCCTCTCCTCTCCTCTACTCCCCCTCTCCTCTCCTCTACCCCACCTCTCCTCTTGTTTCTTGGTGTCAGCCTGATGTGGAAGCTTGTTAGAGTGGAACTTGTGACTCACACACACGCATACATACACACACACACACACACACATACACACACATCATGACCAGGATGGCTTAAGCAGTGATGGAAGGTGCCAGGTTGACATATTGGAGAAACGGAGGGCTAAAGCACCAACAGCTCTACAGTGTATACAGTAGACTAACCCTTTTACTGTTACTGCTCTTAATGGAAGTCAGCATATAAACAACACATATCAGGACAATATGCATCCATTTGAGACAATAACTCATGGTTCAATATTGGGCAACTATAGCTTCAAATATAAAATCAAATCGAATGAAATGTTATTGCTTGCATACACATATTTAGCAGATGTTATTGAGGGTGTAGCAAAATGCTTGTTTTCCTAGCTCCAACAGTGCCGTAATATCTAACAATGTACTAGCTTAGTGGTTAAGAGCGTTGTGCCAGTAACCGAAAGGTCACTGGTTCTAATCCCCGAGCTGACTAGGTGAAAAATATGTCGATGTGCCCTTGAGCAAGGCACTTAACCTTAATTGTTCCTGTAAGTCGCTCTGGATAAGAGCGTCTGCTAAATGAAAACAAACAACAACAAAAAAATACACACAAAAGTAAAAGAATGTAGTTAATAAATATATAAATATTAATACGAGCAATGTCGGAGTCCAGAGTAGAAATATACATATGGCACAATACATAAGCATTGTGTCTCTTCTATACGATCTGAGCCCCTAACCATTGATACAGTGTAAGATGCTATTTGTTCAATCCCTCTAACATAGAGTATATGGTTAGGGACCAACGACAACAGCCCTTTAGAGTTCCATAGGAACTTTACTGCAGAGCAGTAAATGCAGGAGATAGCATACAGTAAAACTGCAATCCCAAGGCCCATATAACGCTAGAGTGTTTTATAGATAAAAATCAATACAAAGAAGGGACAGCTAGCAATTTAGTGCTTACCCTGACACAAGGACCACAGTGAAATGACAAGGAGTGGTAAGGACATCAGGTCTAATAGATGGAATCTAAATCCCCCTTCTAGTGCCAAATATTCCCACTGTGTCAGAGTGGTCGGTTGAAACTAGGCTGTCATATTCCAGTCTGTCATACGGAAGTCATGTCACAGCCATCACATCTCTCTTTACCTCTTCATCTCACTCTTTTTAACACATTTTCTCTATTTATCTCTCCTTTTTATTCCCCCACCTCTCTCTTTCTTTCTCTCCCTCCTTATTCTCTCATTCCCTCTCCCCCTTTCTCTTTCTTGTCTCTGTACTACCTCTCTCTTAAGACAGGCATGGAGGCCCTGACCTGCATTAAAACAGACCGTCATTGTACTAGCTGCAGAACACACAAAAACACACACAAACATACACACACACAAATACACTACACACACACACACACACACACACACAAATACACTACACACACACAAACAAATACACTACACAAACACAAATACACTACACACACAAATACACTACACATACACAAATACACTCAACTACAGACACAAACAAATACACTACATAAACACAAATACACTACACACACACAAATACACTACACACACACACAAATACACTACACAAACACACACACAAATACACTACACAAACACAAATACACTACACACACACACACACACAAATACACTACACTACTAACACACACAAATACACTACACACACACACAAGGACACTACACACACACAAATACACTACACACACGTTCTATCTCTCTCTATGTGTTTCTCTGTCTTTCTATCCCTCCCTCGTCTTTATTTTCTTTCTAGAATGTTTCAGGCAGTTCAGCCCGAGGAGAGAAGGGATGTTGTTTATTAGCGGCTCTAACACAAAGCTGTAGGTAGTCAAGGGCAGGAGGTTGAAGTGGTGAGTGTTGTTTCATCAGCCAAGGTGAAGGAGAACTAAGAGAGTTGAAGCTCTCTAACCTTACAGTTTTAGCTGTAACACGATGCTACTGTAATGATGCAAGTGGGTAGAGAGGTAGGGGAGAGTGGGGTATGTTGAGCCATTTTTCACATTCAACATTACCAAGAAATATAGTATTATTTCTAACAATGATATCTACATATACTTCAGGATGTTGGGTATCCCTGGAATTCATGTAAACGTAACAGTTTTGAAAACATAAAACACGTCCCAAAAAAGTGGTATCTTCGCACAACTTACCCAGATATGGGGTAAGTTGAGCATAGGGACAGGCTAAGTTGAGCATAGGGACAGGCTAAGTTGAGCATAGGGACAGGCTAAGTTGAGCATAGGGACAGGCTAAGTTGAGCATAGGGACAGGCTAAATTGAGCATAGGGACAGGCTAGGTTGAGCATAGGGACAGGCTAAGTTGAGCCACCTTGGGGTAAGTGCGAATGGTGTCCTGTGACAGTGGGTGATGGTGCAGGTAGGTCAAAGTTTAATTCATGGAATGGGGTGTGGCATATTGTATATCTCAAATGTATCCCTACATTCAGATATAGATATCTCTGTTCAATATCACTTACCCTTCCATTTCTTGACCAGTTGTCTTGGACACTGATGTTGTTTTGATGTGCCAATTCGTAGGCGAGTTCTCTGCATTTGAGGCTACTAAGCCCATAAAACTGGTCCGTGAGATACTTGACAAGTTTAGCAAGCTCAGGCTCAATGTCATCAGATAAGACCTTGTGTGCCTCTGCTACTCTGTCTTCCTCACAGTCTATTTTTTCATCCCTTGCTGCTGCTCAAATGGACGTCTTCCTGCTGCTCTGTCAAGAACCTCAAGGGGGGATAGACCCCTGCTTGTTTGATGTTTGTATACATGGGGCATGATGATGTCTGCTCTGTAACAATGAAAATGCACCATCTTGAGCTCCTATGCATATTATGCATAATACTGACTAAATGTAATCATCATTTGTATGGTGTATGGTGGCCATTGGCTCAACTTACCCCAAGGCAAACATTTTGACTATATTAGCCCCCACAGCTACAAAGAAGCACTTTCATGCTAGATTTAGGACCTCATATTGTAGCTTATAGAGACCCCAACTGATGTATAAAACAATCTTACAATGACCTACTTTGGTTTAGATACAAGCATCATAAAACCTCTAACACAACAAATTAATTTGACTTTGTGAAAATTCGTTTTTTGGACCTAAATTGTTTACCACTTTTTCCATGTGTTTTTTTCCTCCACAGACTCCATGAAATGATGACCTCTTCCTAAATATTTGGTCACATGATTACTTTTGCGTATGGTTTCCTAGAAATAAGGGGTGGCTCAACTAACCCTTTGGCTCAACCTAACCCACTTTTCAATATATTGCTACATTCACAATTTATGGAGATAAGCAGGTGATGGTTTCTAACATAAATGAAAAAGTTATGTACGGTAATGTTGTGGCTGTTATGTAGTCTGTTGAAGTTAGTTGGTTAGCTAGTTAGTTAGTTAGTTAGTTAGTTAGTTAGTTAGTTAGTTAGTTAGTTAGTCAGTCAGTTAGTCAGTCAGTCAGTCAGTCAGTCAGTCAGTTAGTTAGCCAAAGGGAGAAGAAGGTTGTGAGTTATGCCAAAGAAAGTTGAATTGTTACTTTTGTATAATCATTATCCTGTTAAGTGGAAGGGAGACGGCTGAGGCTGTGCCCTACATTCCATGACATCGTCTCCATGGCCACCAGCGTCAGGGAAAAGGGCTCGGTGCAGACAGATGAGGCACGGAGAGGAGTGTTAGCAACCTGACAGGTGTAAAAATATCACTCAGTCAGAACTAGAAGCCACAACATCCATCCTCTATCCCCACAATCGCTCTCTCATTCTCTATCCCCCAAATACCTCTCTCTTTCTCTCTGTTCCTGTCCCATCACTCCACATCCCCCTTGAATCCTCTTTCTTTCTCTCTCTCTGCCCTCTCCGCATCACTCTCTATATACCTCCAATCTCCATCCTCTCTTTCCTGCCTACTTTATCCTGGAGCCCAACACCGTTCAATCACTCCCTCCCTCCCCCGCTGGCACCAGTCACACCCCACAGAGAGGAACAAAGGTGCCAGTGAAGAAATGATCACTCCATTCCCACCTTTTATCTCCCCCCTCTCCCTCCCTCCGTCACCGGTTTTGCTTGTGTCCTACTTACCAAGCCGGCAATAATAAACTTTACACAGGGTACATCAAAGAAAAAGCCAAGTAGACAGAGTAATCTGATAGAGCAGTCTGCAACACACACACACACATATACTCACACATGCATGCACACACGCACACACACACATGCACACACACAAGCCATTCAAAATCCACAAAGGCTGTTTCAAAGAGTCTACAGAGTACACAACATCTATCCAATTGACAAACTGTTATCCAAAGGATTGAAGTATTAGCAAAATTCTTCAGCTAACTCTTCTTCCGGGTGTGTGTGTGTGTGTACGTGCGTGTGTGTGTGCTGAAAGCTATCTCACTGATTGCATCCTACTCTAATCTCTACTAAAAAGGGGGGATGGGGGAAGGAGGAAGAGAAAAGACAGTTAGAAGAAGACAATGTCCTTCTTTGTATCATTATCTGATAAATGTTATTTGTGACTTCACACCACACCCATACCAATACTATTTATGTGCTTAATTCACCGGGGAATATTCACCCCTTCCTCTACTCCACTCCCTTCATCTCATCCTCACATCCCTTCATCCTCTCATCTCTTGTTCCCCACTTCTCCTCTATTCCCACATCCAAACTATTTTCTCCCTTCCTTTCCTGTGATGTTCCATCCCTCCCTACATCCTCCTGTCTTCGATATTGATCTGATCTTTTCTCCTTCTGACTGACGCCCCCTCAACCCCACCCTCCAGTCCATCTCTCTTTCCTTCCTTATTCCTACTGACGCCCCCTCAACCCCACCCTCCAGTCCATCTCTCTTTCCTTCCTTATTCCTACTGACGCCCCCTCAACCCCACCCTCCAGTCCATTTCTCTTTCCTTCCTTATTCCTATTGACTCCCCCTCAACCCCACCCTCCAGTCCATCTGTCTTTCCTTCCTTATTCCTACTGACGCCCCCTCAACCCCACCCTCCAGTCCATCTCTCTTTCCTTCCTTATTCCTACTGACTCCCCCTCAAACCCACCCTCCAGTCCATCTCTCTTTCCTTCCTTATTCCTACTGACGCCCCCTCAACCCCACCCTCCAGTCCATCTCTCTTTCCTTCCTTATTCCTACTGACGCCCCCTCAACCCCACCCTCCAGTCCATCTCTCTTTCCTTCCTTATTCCTACTGACGCCCCCTCAACCCCAACCTCCAGTCCATTTCTCTTTCCTTCCTTATTCCTACTGACTCCCCCTCAACCCCACCCTCCAGTCCATCTGTCTTTCCTTCCTTATTCCTACTGACGCCCCCTCAACCCCACCCTCCAGTCCATCTCTCTTTCCTTCCTTATTCCTACTGACTCCCCCTCAACCCCACCCTCCAGTCCATCTCTCTTTCCTTCCTTATTCCTACTGACGCCCCCTCAACCCCACCCTCCAGTCCATCTCTCTTTCCTTCCTTATTCCTACTGACGCCCCCTCAACCCCACCCTCCAGTCCATTTCTCTTTCCTTCCTTATTCCTACTGACTCCCCCTCAACCCCACCCTCCAGTCCATCTGTCTTTCCTTCCTTATTCCTACTGACGCCCCCTCAACCCCACCCTCCAGTCCATCTCTCTTTCCTTCCTTATTCCTACTGACGCCCCCTCAACCCCACCCTCCAGTCCATCTCTCTTTCCTTCCTTATTCCTACTGACGCCCCCTCAACCCCACCCTTCAGTCCATCTCTCTTCCCTTCCTTATTCCTACTGACGCCCCCTCAACCCCACCCTTCAGTCCATCTCTCTTCCCTTCCTTATTCCTACTTAAGTCTCAATCTTTACTCCCAATCATTTCATCTGATGCGTAACTTCCTCCCCTCTCCTCTCTCCTAGTCTATTCTCTTCTATTTTCCGCTCCCTTCCCCTCATCCCATCCCTTCCTCTCCTCTTTTCAGTATTAATGTTGTACTGTGTGTAGTGTAATGTACGTTATAATGTATATTCTTTTCTGAGAGTATCCAGCACAGCATTAGAGACGTTGCTATACCATCTATAGTGTCTAGGCCATAACCTTACTATACATAATACAAGATGTAGACCATACTTCTTCCCTACTAACAGCACTCTCCCTCAATTCAACCTTTCAATTCAATTCAATTTCAATTCAAGGGCTTTATTGGCATGGGAAACGTATGTTAACATTGCCTAAGCAAGTGAAGTAGATGGTAAACAAAAGTGAAAAAACTATAAATATTAACAGTAAACATTACACTCAGAAGTTCAAAAAGAATAAAGACATTTCAAATGTCATATTATGTATGTATACAGTGTTGTAACAATGTGCAAATAGTTAAAGTACAAATGGGAAAATAAATCAACATAAATATGGGTTGTATTTACAATGGTGTTTGTTGTTCACTGGTTGCCCTTTTCTTGTGGCAACAGGTCACAACTCTTGCTGCTGTGATGGCACACTGTGGTATTTCACCCAGCAGATAAGGGAGTTTATCAAATCAAATCAAATCAAATCAAATTTTATTGGTCACATGCGCCGAATACAACAGGTGCAGACATTACAGTGAAAAGCTTACTTACAGCCCTTAACCAACAGTGCATTTATTTTAAACAAAAAAGTAAGAATAAAACAACAACAAAAAAGTGTTGAGAAAAAAAGAGCAGAAGTAAAATAAAGTGACAGTAGGGAGGCTATATATACAATAAAATAAAGTGACAGTAGGGAGGCTATATATACAGGGGGGTACCGTTGCATAGTCAATGTGCGGGGGCACCGGCTAGTTGAGGTAGTTGAGGTAATATGTACATGTGGGTAGAGTTAAAGTGACTATGCATAAATACTTAACAGAGTAGCAGCAGCGTAAAAAGGATGGGGTGGGGGGGCAGTGCAAATAGTCCGGGTAGCCATGATTAGCTGTTCAGGAGTCTTATGGCTTGGGGGTAGAAGCTGTTGAGAAGTCTTTTGGACCTAGACTTGGCACTCCGGTACCGCTTGCCGTGCGGTAGCAGAGAGAACAGTCTATGACTAGGGTGACTGGAGTCTTTGACAATTTTGAGGGCCTTCCTCTGACACCGCCTGGTATAGAGGTCCTGGATGGCAGGGAGCTTTGCCCCAGTGATGTACTGGGCCGTACGCACTACCCTCTGTAGTGCCTTGCGGTCAGAGGCCAAGCAGTTGCCATACCAGGCGGTGATGCAACCAGTCAGGATGCTCTCGATGGTGCAGCTGTAGAATTTTTTGAGGATCTGAGGACCCATGCCAAATCTTTTTAGTCTCCTGAGGGGGAATAGGCTTTGTCGTGCCCTCTTCACGACTGTCTTGGTGTGTTTGGACCATGATAGTTCGTTGGTGATGTGGACACCAAGGAACTTGAAGCTCTCAACCTGTTCCACTACAGCCCCGTCGATGAGAATGGGGGCGTGCTCAGTCCTCTTTTTTTTCCTGTAGTCCACAATCATCTCCTTTGTCTTGGTCACGTTGAGGGAGAGGTTGTTGTCCTGGCACCACACGGCCAGATCTCTGACCTCCTCCCTATAGGCTGTCTCATCGTTGTCGGTGATCAGGCCTACCACTGTTGTGTCGTCGGCAAACTTAATGATGGTGTTGGAGTCGTGCCTGGCCATGCAGTCATGGGTGAACAGAGAGTACAGGAGGGGACTGAGCACGCACCCCTGAGGGGCCCCCGTGTTGAGGATCAGTGTGGCAGATGTGTTGTTACCTACCCTTACCACCTGGGGGCGGCCCGTCAGGAAGTCCAGGATCCAGTTGCAGAGGGAGGTGTTTAGTCCCAGGATCCTTAGCTTAGTGATGAGCTTTGAGGGCACTATGGTGTTGAATGCTGAGCTGTAGTCAATGAATAGCATTCTCACGTAGGTGTTCCTCTTGTCCAGGTGGGAAAGGGCAGTGTGGAGTGCGATAGAGATTGCATCATCTGTGGATCTGTTGGGGCGGTATGCAAATTGGAGTGGGTCTAGGGTTTCTGGGATTATGCTGTTGATGTGAGCCATGACCAGTCTTTCAAAGCACTTCATGGCTACAGACGTCAGTGCTACGGGTCGGTAGTCATTTAGGCAGGTTATCTTAGAGTTCTTGGGCACGGGGACTATGGTGGTCTGCTTGAAACATGTTGGTATTACAGACTCAGTCAGGGACATGTTGAAAATGTCAGTGAAGACACTTGCCAGTTGGTCAGCACATGCTCGGAGTACACGTCCTGGTAATCCGTCTGGCCCTGCGGCCTTGTGAATGTTGACCTGCTTAAAAGTCTTACTCACATCGGCTACGGAGAGCGTGATCACATAGTCGTCCGGAACAGCTGGTGCTCTCATGCATGCTTCAGTGTTGCTTGCCTCGAAGCGAGCATAGAAGTGGTTTAGCTCGTCTGGTAGGCTTGTGTCACTGGGCAGCTCGCGGCTGTGCTTCCCTTTGTAGTCTGTAATAGTTTTCAAGCCCTGCCACATCCGACGAGCGTCAGAGCCAGTGTAGTATGATTCAATCTTAGACCTGTATTGACTCTTTGCCTGTTTGATGGTTCGTCGGAGGTCATAGCGGGATTTCTTATAAGCGTCCGGGTTAGAGTCCCGTTCCTTGAAAGCGGCAGCTCTACCCTTTAGCTCAGTGCGGATGTTTCCTGTAATCCATGGCTTCTGGTTGGGGTATGTACGTACGGTCACTGTGGGGACGACATCATCGATGCACTTATTGATGAAGCCAGTGCATCGATGGGTTTGTTTTCAAATTATTTGTGGATCTCTGTAATATGAGGGAAATATGTGTCTCTAATATGGTCATACATTTTGCAGGAGGTTAGGAAGTGCAGCTCAGTTTCCACCTCATTTTGTGGGCAGTGTGCACATAGCCTGTCTTCTCTTGAGAGCCAGGTCTGCCTACGGCAGCCTTTCTCAATAGCAAGGCTATGCTCACTGAGTCTGTACATAGTCAAAGCTTTCCTTAAGTTTGGGTCAGTCACAGTGGTCAGGTATTCTGCCACTGTGTACTCTCTGTTTAGAGCCAAATAGCATTCTAGTTTGCCCTGTTTTTTTGTTCATTCTTTCCAATGTGTCAAGTAATTCTCTTTTTGTTTTCTCATGATTTGGTTGGGTCTAACCTTTCTCTCTCTCTAAGTTGATCTCCCTAATGTGTTGGAAAATCTTTACATCTTTACATTCAACACATCCATCTCAAGATGCACGCACGCACGCACACACACACACACACAGGGACGGCCTGTTCAATAGGGCGATATGGGCGACGCACTGCCAAACGGGAAAAGGAAGGGATTTTTTTTCTAATCAATTATAAAAAAAAAAATTAAATAAAAAAAAATATTTTTTTTTTATAAATTTATAAAAAATTATATCACGGCAACAGCAGTTATCAGTGTTCACGTCTGATCTGCCAGCCACTAAATGTCAAATCAGGCTAAAGTCGTGCTTCAAATGGCCCCGCCCGTTTTTTGGGCGATTTCAGTCAGGTTGAAAATCGCCCAGAAGTCTGTCATAGACTCCCATGTAAAATCTAGTTTTGTCACATTTCAAAGCTTTCAATACATTCTCTATGGGTGTCTGTGGGCTTGCACTTACGCGCTTTCGTCATACATAACGTAACCACGAATGAACGTAACTAAGAAAAGACCAGGTAGCAGCCTCATTCAATTCACTACTACTATCAAAATGGCTAGGCTTCAGTCCAACTCGATTGTGTCTTTGAACGAAGTTCCTTTTTGTCGGCGAACAAATGAAGATAAATTGGCAACGAAACAATTAGGACCTCCCAGACCAAATTTAATAATTCAACAGGTGTCTACTAAAGGGGGGAAGTCCTACACCCGAGGATTTTCCAAAAATTGGTATGAACGGAAAACCTGGCTAGCAGGCTGCGATGTAGCTAATGCAGTTTTTTGCTACCCCTGCTTACTCTTCCACCCTGAAGGCGGCACAGCAGACAGCACCGCTTGGACAGCGACTGGTGTAACCGACATGCACCATCTTTCAGAAAAGATTAAGAAAAATTAGCTGTCAAAGACCCACATATAGCTGTTTGAGATTGTCTGCTTTTGGGAGAGTGAATATTGCCACTCAACTGGATGAGGGATACAGGCTAGCTGTCCGCCGCCACAACGATGAGGTTAGCAACAGCAGAGTCGTGAACACTGTCTACGAGAATCGAGACGACCTCATAGAATGTTTTGAAGCCATCCGGACGGGTTCATTGGGTTCATTTGACCAGCACACCTTGAGAGAGGCAGCTGGCTACGTGAGGATACTACATGATGAAGATTTAATTTTTTTCCTGCGGCTTTTTCACAAAATCATGCCCCACGTCGACATTCTGTACCAGAAGCTACAGAAGAAGGACATCGATGCTGTCTCTATCAAACGTGCCCTCGACAGCTTCACAAGCAAGTGCAGGCCATAAGGTAAGATTAAACAGATATCAAAAAATGTGGTAAAAGCTCTTGTTGATCCTGCAATCTGAACAAATACCAAGATGCTGTATTTTCAGCTGATATTTCATTTGTTTATGGAAATGCATATTGTTTATGCAGTGTTGAGGAATGTGAAAGAACACCCTTGATTATTTTTACTGTGATAACTTATTTTGCTTTTGTAAGCCAACACTTTTGAGATCAGTCAATAAATGCTTCTGGTATTGACTTATATGCTGCCCCTGTCTTCATGTTGTTGCTGGACATATCTTTTTAAAAATGTGTGTAGGTCACCTAAATCATCAGAAAAATTGCCCTCCCTGAGAATTTGTTCAGGAGCCGCCACTGCACACACACACACACACACACACACACACACACACACACACACACACACACACACACACACACACACACACACACACACACACACACACACACACGCACACACACACACACATGCACACCCACAAACACACACACACACACTCACACAATCCAGCAGCAGCCTGTCCTTAAGAACACCTGAGTCAGCTGAGTGCTACTCTAATCAATCACTTGATTAGGTTTAATCGATGGGTTCATTGATTACTGATGCAGATCCACTATAACTGTCCAGAAGGACCTGTTCTAATTCCACAGATGAAATAAGGACACATGAACCTGACCCATGTCCTTACAACCCAAGGTCATTACAATCCCTGTAGCATAGAACTGACCTGCAGTATTAGAATAAATTATAATAATTAAATTGGCATATTGATGTAAATATATAAATTGACGAATGACAGAAGTATCAATACATATAATACAAAATAAAAGGGTTGTCAAGTAGTCGTCATAGATGTGAGGTCACACTCTAACAGCTGGAGCTTTGAGTGATAGAATACAAGTTTTGATTATTGTCACAGTAGAATTTCTAAAATAATTTTAAAGAGGTATGACAACAGAATATACGTTCTGTTACAAAATCTCTGTGGCTATTTAACAGTTGAGTATGTAGACAATTATACAGGGATATTTTTTGAAAAGACAGACAGAGATATAGCTTGAGTCTAGACAGGATCATATTAGAAACTATTATGAAAAATGTATTGTTCTTGAAAAAGGGGATAGTGAAGTTTATGAGTGGGCTCTACTGAAAGTTGAAGGATCATGAACCAATATTTTCCATCTCAAAGACCTTTATTCATCTTTCAAAGATGAACCTGCTGTGACGAGTACTGAGTGTACGAAGAGGCAGGATGCAGACGCAGGAATTAACACGGTCAAGGTTTACTTAACAATGACAAAGAGAAATAACAAAGATAGAGTAAATGACACGAAGCTTATCAATAACACACAACATCATCCAGAACAGTCCAGGGCTAAATAGGGGTGGTGATGAGATGATGAGGTGCAGGTGTGCTGGAGGTGATTAGGGTGCGTTGGGTTTCCATTCCGGTGTTGCCGAGGTGGTGCGCTCAGACCGGTAGCTCAGTAGACCGGCGAATCAGAGCGCTGGAGGGGAGCAACATTTGTCTGTATGTGTGTACATGCATTTGTGCATGTACACACATACACACGCAGACACCCACACAGACACAGAAGCACACACAGACGAACACACACAAACCCACACACCCCTTAAAGCCCAGTCGATCTGGTGCTCCAAGGGGGGTGACTGCTGGAGAAACTGATCATATGGAAAACCAAAGCAAAACCAAAACAAAACCAAAAGGAAACCAAAAGAAAACCAAAAGAAAACCAAAAGGAAACCAACATTTGGGCTGCAATTTCTGAGGCTGGTAACTCGAATGAACTTATCCTCTGCAGAAGAGGTAACTCTGGGTCTTCCATTCCTGTGGCGGTCCTCATGAGAGCCAGTTTCATCATAGTGCTTGATGGTTTTTGCGACTGCACTTGAAGAAACTTTCAAAGTTCTTGAAATATTGACCGTATTGACTGACCTTCATGTCTTAAAGTAATGACGGACTGTTGTTTCTCTTTGCTTATTTGAGCTGTTCTTGCCATAATATGTACTTGGAATTTTACCAAATAGGGCTATCTTCTGTATACCCCCCTACCTTGTCACAACACAACTGACTGGCTGAAATGCAATAAGTAGGAAAGAAATTCCACAAAGTAACTTTTAACAAGGCACACCTGTTAATTGAAATGCATTCCAGGTGACTACCTTATGAAGCTGGTTGAGAGAATGTCAAGAGTGTGCAAAGCTGTCATCAAGGCAAAGGGTGGCTATTTGTTTAACACTTTTTTGGTTACTACATGATTCCATATGTGTTATTTCATAGTTTTAATGTCATCACTATTATTCTACAATGTAGAAAATAGTAAAAAAATAAAGAAACACCCTTGAATGAGTAGGTGTTCTAAAACTTTTGACCGGTAGTGTAAATTTTTTAAAATTTCTAAAAACCTGTTTTCGCTTTTGTCATTATGGGGTATTGTGTGTAGATTGCTGAGGAAATGTTTTTATTTTATCAATTTTAGAAAAAGGCTGTAATGTAACAAAATGTGGAAAAAGTCAAGGGGTCTGAATTCTTTCAGAAGGCACTGTATGTCAGTGTGCAGTCTATTAAAGGTAGACTCAGCGATATGACGTAAATGCAGAAAGTACACAGCATAGTGGGTCCATTTTCAATCCGTGCACATGCGTCGATAATTTGTGTGACTGTGTGAGAGCGAAGTCTTGCATCTCGCTCATCTCAATATCTCCGGTGCTGCTCGTGGCAACATCATTTTTCTGAGTCTACCTTTAAGACGTTGCTATGAAAAAATTATAATAATGTGTGTGTGTGGATGTTTATAGGAACCAATAGACTCTACAGGGTCCTTGTTTGCAGACATAAGTGATTCTGCTCTCAGAGAACAAGATGACACTAGAGTTAATTAAACACAGCTCAACTGAGTAAAAGCGAGAGGGAGTGAGAAAGAGAGAGAGAAAGAGAAAGAGATAGAGACAGAAAGAGAGAGAAAGAGAGAGAAAGAGAGAGAAAGAGAGAGAAAGAGAGAGAAAGATAAAGACAGTGGGAGAGAGAGTATATAGGGGAGAAAAACGTGAAGAGAGAGAGAGAAAGGGTAATATGTGGAGGGAAGGGAGGTGAAGAGACAGAGAGAAGAAGTTAGAGAGAGTGGTAAAAAAAAGAGTATTGGGGACTGTATGCTTGGGTAATCACACCTAAAGCAAAGGTGACAGGATGGGAGTATAGCTTTAATGTGTTTATGGGACTGTAATTAGATACTTGGAGGCAGTCAACACACACAGTGGCGTGCATGCGCGTTTTATTTTTTTAACTAGGCAAGTCATTTAAGAACAAATTCTTATTTACAATGACGGCCTACACAGGCCAAACCCGGACGACGCTGGGCCAATTGTGCGCCGCCCTATGGGACTCCCAAACACAGCCGGTTGTGATACAGCCTGGAATCGAAACAGGGGGTCTGTAGTGACGCCTCAAGCACTGAGATGCAGTGCCTTAGACCGCTGCGCCACTCTTGCTGTGTTCCAGTGCTAGTTCATCTTCTCTGTGGTGAAACACCGACTTTGTCCCAAATGGTACCGTATTCCCTTTATAGTGCACAACTTTTGAACCTGGGCCCATAAGGTTCATGGTCAAAAGTAGTGCACTATTTAGGCAATGGGGTGCCATTAGGGACTTAACCACCATGTCGCTTAATCACTTGATGAGCAGATGCTTGTCTCCGTGGCAACATCTCTTCCATGCCGTGACCCATTTAAGTGACAATATATTTATTTATATACTGTACGTACTCCTTTGTATACAGTCACCTCCAAAAATCTGATCAATAATATAAATTCTGAGCTATATTCTACACTCAAAATGTTTTACAATTATATTAGTTTATGCTATTACAATTGCTGAGAGAAAAATAATAAAACAAATCTAAAAAAGGTAGGTGTAAAAATGATTGTCACCTTTGTCTTCAATACTTTGTTGACCCTCCCCTTGCTAGGGTAACGACACTCAGCCTTTTTCTAAAATGTTTTATGAGATTGGAGAACACATTGTGAGGGTTCTTAGTCGATTCATCTATACAGAATCTTTCTAGATCCTCGATATCCTTCGGAGTGTGCTTATGGACTGGCCTCTTCAATTCAAACCACAGGTTTTCAAAGGGGTTCAGGTCCGGAGACTGAGATGGCCATTGCACAATGGACATTTTGTGGTCAATTAACAATTTCTTTGTGGATTGTGATGTGTGCATGGGGTCATTTTCTTGCTGGAAGATTCACTTGCTGCCAAGTTTCAGCCTCCTGGCAGAGGCAACCAGGTTTTTGTGTCCTCGTAATTGGTAGAATTTATGATGCCTTTGACCTTAACAAGGGCCTCAGGACCAGCGGAAGCAAAACAGCCACATAACATCAAAGATCTACCACCATATTTTACAGTAGGTATGAGGTTCTTAGGTTATTTCTGTATATAAATCCTTCTTTCGAGGCCAAACCCACCACTGGTGTGCATGGCCAAAGAGCTCTATTTCCGTCTCATCTGACCATAGCACCCGGTTCCAATCCAAGTGCCAATGCCGTTCAGCAAATTCCAGGCGTTTACATTTTTTGGTTGCTCTCAATAAATACCTTTTTTATGGCAACCCTTCCAAACAGGAAGTGGTATCTAATAGTATATTTGGAGAGTTGGTGACCCCAAGATGTGGCCCTTGGAATTTATTTTGCCTCCCAAACCATCTTCCTCACTGTGCGTGGGGAAAAGATACACGTGGGTGCTCTACCAGGCAAGTTTACCACTGTTCCAGTGCATTTAAACTTTCTTAATTGTTGCCATAATTGTGTTAAGTGGTATATTTGGGGTTTCAATAGTTTTTCTTTACCCATTGCTTGATTTATGAAAGTCAAAAACAATTTTTACCCCAGTGAAAAAGCCATGGATGGTCACAATACAGCTGTCTAGCCTAATCATTTGAATTTCCAGAATTTTATTTTGAGCTTGACAAATCTAAAATTAGTGTTGTGTCTGTATATTCTAATGAATTGTATATAGCATCAGAAGCCCACAGCATCTGTCCAGAGCCTTTATCTGCCTCTGCTTCGCTAACCCTCCCATATATTACATTCACTCAAGTTCCCTTTATCTAATATTAGGTTTTGGGTGAAGATCTGATTACATACAGTATAAAAAATATGCAAAAGTGGGGAACTAGAAAGGCAAATACTTGTTCACGGCACTGTAAATATATTGAGCTGAACAGTAAATACCGTATGAAATAAATAATACAAAAACTTAGCTATATTGTATGATCCAAAATATTGGACAATTATATTATTTTATGCTAATACAATTGCTAAGAGAAAGGAATTTAGTTTAACCGATCAGAGTCTAAGCCCTGTCTAAGCCGGGCGAGGATCATAGAAGGTCATACCAAGGATCATTTAGCTGTTTGATTTAGTCAGCCACCAATTGTGCAAGTTCTCCAACTTAAAAAGATGAGAGAGGTCTGTAATTTTCATCATAGGTACACGTCAACTATGACAGACAAAATGATAATTTTTTTTCCAGAAAGTCACATTGTAGGATTTTTTATGAATTTATTTGCAAATTATGGTGGAAAATAAGTATTTGGTCAATAACAAAAGTTTCTCAATTCTTTGTTATATACCCTTTGTTGGCAATGACACAGGTCAAACGTTTTCTGTAAGTCTTCACAAGGTTTTCACACACTGTTGCTGGTATTTTGGCCCATTCCTCCATGCAGATCTCCTCTAGAGCAGTGATGTTTTGGGGCTGTCGCTGGGCAACACGGACTTTCAACTCCCTCCAAAGATTTTCTATGGGGTTGAGATCTGGAGACTGGCTAGGCCACTCCAGGACCTTGAAATGCTTCTTACGAAGCCACTCCTTCGATCAGTCGTCCTGGTCCCTTTGCAGAGAAACAGCCCCAAAGCATGATGTTTCCACCCCCATGCTTCACAGTAGGTATGGTGTTCTTTGGATGCAACTCAGCATTCTTTGTCCTCCAAACACGACGAGTTGAGTTTTTACCAAAAAGTTCTATTTTGGTTTCATCTGACCATATGACATTCTCCCGATCCTCTTCTGGATCAATCAAATGCACTCTAGAAAACTTCAGATGGGCCTGGACATGTACTGGCTTAAGCAGGGGGACACGTCTGGCACTGCAGGATTTGAGTCCCTGGCGGCGTAGTGTGTTACTGATGGTAGGCTTTGTTACTTTGGTCCCAGCTCTCTGCAGGTCATTCACTAGGTCCCCCCGTGTGGTTCTGGGATTTTAGCTCACCGTTCTTGTGATCAGTTTGACCCCACGGGGTGAGATCTTGCGCGGAGCCCCAGATCGAGGGAGATTATCAGTGGTCTTGTATGTCTTCCATTTCCTAATAATTGCTCCCACAGTTGATTTCTTCAAACCAAGCTGCTTACCTATTGCAGATTCAGTCTTCCCAGCCTGGTGCAGGTCTACAATTTTGTTTCTGGTGTCCTTTGACAGCTCTTTGGTCTTGGCCATAGTGCAGTTTGGAGTGTGACTGTTTGAGGTTGTGGACAGGTGTCTTTTATACTGATAACAAGTTCAAACAGGTGCCATTAATACAGGTTACGAGTGGAGGACAGAGGAGCCTCTTAAAGAAGAATTTACAGGTCTGTGAGAGCCAGAAATCTTGCTTGTTTGTAGGTGACCAAATACTTATTTTCCACCATAATTTGCAAATAAATTCATAAAAAATCCTACAATGTGATTTTCTGGATTTTCTTTTCTCGATTTGTCTGTCATAGTTGACGTGTACCTATGATGAAAATTACAGGCCTCTCTCATCTTTTTAAGTGGGAGAACTTGCACAATTGGTGGCTGACTAAATACTTTTTTTCCCCACTGTATTTAACACCATATGTTTGGCATTAAACCATCTCCATACTGTGCATTCAGAAAGTATTCAGACCCCTTTACTTTTTCCATATTTTGTTATGTCACAGCCTTATTCTAAAATTGATTAAATTGTATTTTTTCCTCATCAATCTTCACACAATACCCCATAATGACAAAGCAAAAACAGATTTTAGAAATGTTTGCACATTTATTAACAATACATAACTGAAATATGGCTTTTACATAAGTATTCATACCCTTTACTCAGTACTTTGTTTAAGCACCTTTGGCAGAGCTTACAGCCTCGAGTCTTCTTGGGTATGTCGCTTTCTATTTGTAAGTCGCTCTGGATAAGAGCGTCTGCTAAATGACGTAAATGTAATGTTAAAGTTAACACAGTTTCTCCCATTCTTCGCTGCAGATCCTCTCAAGCTCTGTCAGGTTGGATGGGGAGCGTCGCTGCACAGCTATTTTCAGGTCTCTCCAGAGATGTTCGATCGGGTTCAAGTCCGGGCTCTGGCTGGGCCACTCAAGGACTTTCAGAGACTTGTCCCGAAGCCACTCCTGCATTGTCTTGGCTGTGTGCTTAGGGTCGTTGTCCTGTTGGAAGGTGAACCTTCATCCCAGTCTGAGGTCCTGATCGCTCTGGAGCAGGTTTTCATCAAGGATCTCTCTGTACTTTGCTCCGTTTATCTTTCCTTCGATCCTGACTAGTCTCCCAGTCCCTGCTGCTGAAAAACATCCCCACAGCATGATGCTGCCACCACCATGCTTCACTGTAGGGATGGTGCCAGTTTTCCTCCAGACGAGACGCTTGGCATTCAGGCCAAAGAGTTCAATCTTGGTTTCATCAGACTAGAGAATCTTGTTTCTCATGGTCTGTGTCCTTTAGGGGCCTTTTGGCAAACTCCAAGCGGGCTGTCATGTGCCTTTTACTGAGGAGTGGCTTCCGTCTGGCCACTCTACCATAAAGGTCTGATTGGTGGAGTTCTGCAGAGATGGTTGTCGTTCTGGAAGGTTCTCCCATCTCCACAGAGGAACTCTGGATCTCTGTCAGAGTGACCATCGGGTTCTTGGTCACCTCCCTGACCAAGGCCCTTCTCCCCTGATTGGTAAGTTTGTCCGAGCGGCCAGCTCTAGGAAGAGTCTTGGTGGTTCCAAACTTCTTCCATTTAAGAATGATTGAGGCCATTGTGTTCTTGGGGACCTTCAATGTTGCATACATTTTTAGTATCCTTCCCCAGATCTATGCCTTGACTCAATCCTGTCTCTACGGACAGTTCCTTTGACCTCATGGCTTGGTTTTTGCTCTGACATGCAATGTCAACTGTGGGACCTTATATAGACAAAATAATGTCCAATCAATTTAATTTACCACAGGTGGACTCCAATCAAGTTGTAGAAACATCTCAAGGATGATTAATGGAAACAGGACGCACCTGAGCTCAATTTGGAGTCTCATAGCAAAGGGTCTGAATACTTATGTAAATAAGGTATTTCAGTTTTTTATATTTAATACATTTGCAAGCATTTCTAAAAACCTGTCTTCACTTTGTCATTTTAGGGTATTGTGTGTAGATTGCTGAGGATTATAATTTGTTTAATCGATTTTAGAATAAGGCTGTAAAGTAACACATTTGGGAAAAGGGAAGGGGTCTGAATACCTTCCGAATGCACTGTATTTCCATTCATTTTTTCAACTGGTACTAGGGAACCTTCATACAAGTCTTGTGAGGCTGTGGGTGTCCTAGACCAAAACAACCAACATATAAAGTACCAGTCAAAAGGTTGGACACACCTACTCATTCAAGGGTTTTTCTTTATTTTTACTATTTTCTACATTGTAGAATAATAGTGAAGACATCAAAACTATGAAATAACACATTTGGTTGAGAGAATGCCAAGAGTGTGCAAAGCTGTCATCAAAGGCAAAGGGGTGGCTACTTTGAAGAATCTCAAACATAAAATATTTTTTTGATTTGTTTAACACTTTTCTGTTTACTACACGATTCCATATGTGTTATTTCATAGTTTTGATGTCTTCACTATTATTCTACAATGTAGAAAATAATAAAAATACTGAAAAACCCTTGAATGAGTAGGTGTGTCCAAACTTTTGACTGGTTCTGTACATGTTCATGAGAGGCTCACCTTTGCACAGAGGGGACAGCCGAAACGGTTCGGACTCTACAGAAAGAAGTTGGCAGATCGGCTGTACTTGTGTAGGTCGTAGAGCAAAATAATTTGTAGGCCAAACCGTTCGGACGATACAGACGATTATGTGAGAAGACAGATTTTCGGGATGTCTCATGATTTGACAAACACCACTCTAGCTCTGTCACCTTTCACCACAGATGTGGAAGTGCGACATCGGCGGAAGCGGTGGATTGAGACACATTCAATGTAAAACAACAGATATCTCTAGCTTAAACTGACTGCTTTTTATGCTGATTTTTTGATTATGGTAATTCGATTTTCACGGGGTGCGGACATCGACCTTAGGGGGTTAACAAGTCCCCAAAAATAAGTCTAAAAAATATAGGTGTCAACATTATTGGCACCCCTAAAGAGTCTTATAAATAAAAAATGTATCTGCATGAACATTCTACTTTTTAAAGTTAATCTCATTCAGTCTTGGGTGACCCTATGCCACCCCACTTCTTGTGTAGTTTTTTCACTTTGAATGAAAACAAGGGGGTTGAGCCCTGAGCCGTCTTAGGCATGGTGTGTCTTTGCATTAAATCCTGCCTACTCAAATTACCCTGCTGCCATGGCCCTGGAGCTGGAGAGGAAGTGAAAGTCAATTGCAAGCTAATGTTACAGCCTCCAGAAACAAACACATAGCAGATGAAGGAAACAAGCTAGCTAACTTGTTTGCAGATAAACTTGTTGACATGTATCCATGGTAGTGTGTTTGGTTTGTAGATGATAATGCTAGCTAGCTAGGTGGTCGATGGCCGAACAGTCCCATTTCAAGTCAGAATGTTGAGCAAACTTAATTTCAACTTACTTTACCTTTTGTCTGCTGATTTATTCCATATGTTGGAGGTAATCTGATACAAAATATCCACAGGGAAGTGTTATCAACCCGACCTTCAATACGCTGGTCGGTATATCGTTTGTATTTCCGTTCTTTATTTTCAATACTGATGCAATTCACAAGTGACAAACACTTGCACAATATGGCCGAACCAAATGGCAAACACTTCCAGCTGATTGCGAGGAAACACGCTTTGGTCGACTACATTCGGCTATTGTTTACATATTGTGCATCACGTGCAATGCTTGAAAACAGACTGAAAATACAAGCGATAGAACCTACAGGTGCCACAAAAAGTTGGATAAACAACACTTTCCTGTTGATACCCTATCTCCACCTCCTACCGTCATAACGACCAACAGCATGTACAACCTATAAAGCAAGTGTAAATATTGTTTTATTCAACATTCTGTCTTGTAGAGAGTATTGTGTCTTTTTTACAGCGACTTCTTTCAGACTGATATCCATGGAGTGACCATGGTAAAAGTCTCATGTTTAGGCAAGTTGGTCGACAGCACTTTCAACCCAGGACCACCCCAAAAATACATCAAGCTAGAAAATGTGGTGCAATTACATCACACAAACATGTATTTCTCAGGTAGATACTGGTGAAGACAGTCTGATTTCGAGGGAACCTGAGGCTGTACAAGTTGTGGTTGTGCAAACCTCAACACTTGAAGAGAGGCAAGAAACGCTGTATGCATTTTTTGTTATGCTTCGTGATTCAATAATTATTTTATTGGTAATCAACCAAATTAGGTAGCTATGCTTGCCTGTTCAGCACATTGCCTGCCTATTATACAGCATTGATTCCTACCTTGTGTGAACTACCCACCAGAACGACTGAATGAATATCCAGCGTTGTCATTCAAGTAAACAATGGCGCATGTGCATGACATATTGGTGGAATATGAGCACAACACCACATCCTGTGTATTTAAAGGACACTGTTGTGACGTCAACAGAGCATTGATGGTGAATTGATGGTTGAATTCATAAACGTTGTGTACGTCCTCACAATAATTTACTCATATTCCATCAATATTATGTTATCAAATCAAAATCTATGTCTATTTGGCATATGCACAGGATACAATGGTGTGTATACGGGAATATGACATTGCATTGTATTGAAGTAACAATTTATTTCATGCTTTCCCACACAGTGCCAACAACCCACACAGACTCACTTGTCCCTCCTGTCCCACTACCAACCAAGCAGAGTATGTCCAGGAACATCAGTGCAAAGCGCTTGGTAGGAAACTTTTGTTCATGCAGAATGGCAGACGTCAAGTATTTTCCCTTTTTCTGATAAAACTTGAAACATTAATATACTGTGCAATTACATTGAGATAGAATATGACCTACCTCCTCTCTCTCAGGTGAGACCATAGCCAGTATATGACCTAACTCCTCTCTCTCAGGTGAGACCATGGCCAGTATATTACCTACCTTCTCTCTCTCAGGTGAGACCATGGCCAATATATTACCTACCTCCTCTCTCTCAGGTGAGACCATGCATGGCCAGTATGTCTGTCCCTACCTTCTCTCTGTCTCTCTCTCTCTCGTGAGACCATGTCAAGTATATTACCTACCTCCTCTCTCTCAGGTGAGACATTACGCTCATTACAAGTATTTTCCTTTTTCCTGATGAAACATGAGTCATTAATATATATTACATTGAATCAATACTATGAAAACTTGGTTTGGAAAGGCCATTGACACTTGTGCTAATATGAATACATTTCAGTGATTTGTTTTTCTACCATCAGCATCAACACTGCCGGAGTAACATTACCATGGATGACTTGGACTACTTGCTGCATTATAAAAAACTGACCATATAAATCTACATATTTTAATTTTATTTCCTAATTAAAAACTTGACAAGGTACAATTAAAAACATAACACACACACAAGGCAGGACATATACAGTACAGCTAGCTACCAGCTCCCAGGAAAAAAACCTACATGGTGACGCAGCGGATCACGGAAGGAGGCCAGTCCTCGCCACACACAGCAGCTTAGAATGACGACCCTGTTGCCAGGTCCCACACCTCCAGGCCACAAACTGTTATGTGCTGCTCATGGTTCCCACCTTTCACCCCCTACTAGGAGGTCATCAGAGCCGGTATGACGACAATGCATCCTTATGGGCCTGCTACAGAGGGTCAGTTCTCAATGGCTGAAGCGTGCGTTCATTCTATCTTGTGAATTGAAATTATGATTTGATTTGATTGGTTTCTGGTGTCTCAGGTAGAGCTTCACATTAACACAATAGTGATGGCAATGCATGTAGTGTAGCTGAAGGGTTAGGATGTTCCTCATCATGTACTGTAGTTAAAGGGTTAAGATGTTCCTGATCATGTAGTTTAGCTGAAGGGTTAGGATGTTCCTCATCATGTAGTTTAGCTGAAGGATTTGGATGTTCCTGATCATGTAGTGTAGCTGAAGGGTTAGGATATTCCTCATCATGTAGTGTAGCTGAAGGTTTAGGATGTTCCTGATCATGTAGTGTAGCTGAAGGTTTAGGATGTTCATCATCATGTAGTGTAGCTGAAGGATTAGGATGTTCCTGATCATGTAGTGTATCTGAAGGGTTAGGATGTTCCTGATGATGTAGTGTAGCTGAAGGGTTAGGATGTTCCTCATCATGTAGTATAGCTGAAGGGTTAGGATGTTCATCATCATGTAGTGTAGCTGAAGGTTTAGGATGTTCATCATAATGTAGTGTAGCTGAATGTTTAGGATGTTCCTCATCATGTAGTGTATCTGAAGGTTTAGGATGTTCCTGATCATGTAGTGTATCTGAAGGTTTAGGATGTTCATCAATATGTAAATTATCTGAAGGGTTAGGATTATCCTCATCATGTATTGTAGCTGAAGGGTTAGGATGTTCATCATCATGTACTGTAGCTAAAGGGTTAGGATGTTCTTCATCATGTAGTGTAGCTGAAGGGTTAGGATGTTCCTCATCATGTATTGTTGCTGAAGGGTTAGGATGTTCATCATCATGTAGTGTAGCTGAAGGGTTAGGATGTTCTTCATCATGTAGTGTACCTAAAGGGTTAGGATGCTCTACATCATGTAGTGTAGCTGAAGGGTTAGGATGTCTTCATCATGTAGTGTAGCTGAAGGATGTTCCTGATCATGTAGTTTAGCTGCAGGGTTAGGATGTTCCTCATCATGTAGTTTAGCTGAAGGATTAGGATGTTCCTAATCATGTAGTGTATCTGAAGGGTTAGGATATTCCTGATCATGTAGTGTATCTGAAGGGTTAGGATGTTCATCATCATGTAGTGTAACTGAAGGTTTAGGATGTTCCTCATCATGTAGTGTATCTGAAGGTTTAGGATGTTCATCATAATGTAGTGTAGCTGAATGTTTAGGATGTTCCTCATCATGTAGTGTATCTGAAGGTTTAGGATGTTCCTGATCATGTAGTGTATCTGAAGGTTTAGGATGGTCATCAATATGTAAATAATCTGAAGGGTTAGGATTATCCTCATCATGTAGTGTAGCTGAAGGGTTAGGATGTTCTTCATCATGTAGTGTAGCTGAAGGGTTAGGATGTTCCTCATCGTGTATTGTAGCTGAAGGGTTAGGATGTTCATCATCATGTACTGTAGCTAAAGGGTTAGGATGTTCTTCATCATGTAGTGTAGCTGAAGGGTTAGGATGTTCCTCATCATGTAGTGTAGCTGAAGGGTTAGGATGTTCATCATCATGTAGTGTAGCCGAAGGGCTAGGATGTTCATCATCACGTAGTGTAGCTATAGGGTTAGGATGTTCCTCATCATGTATTGTTGCTGAAGGGTTAGGATGTTCATCATCATGTAGTGTAGCTGAAGGGTTAGGATGTTCCTCATGATGTAGTGTACCTAAAGGGTTAGGATGCTCTACATCATGTAGTGTAGCTGAAGGGTTAGGATGTCCTCATCATGTAGTGTAGCTGAAGGATTAGGATGTTCCTGATCATGTAGTTTAGCTGAAGGGTTAGGATGTTCCTCATCATGTAGTGTAGCTGAATGATTAGGATGTTCCTGATCATGTAGTGTAGCTGAAGATTTAGGATGTTCATCATCATGTAGTGTAGCTGAAGTATTAGGATGTTCTTGATCATGTAGTGTATCTGAAGGGTTAGGATGTTCCTGATCATGTAGTGTAGCTGAAGGGTTAGGATGTTCATCATCATGTAGTCTAACTGAATGTTTAGGATGTTCCTCATCATGTAGTGTATCTGAAGGTTTAGGATGTTCATCATAATGTAGTGTAGCTGAATGTTTAGGATGTTCCTCATCATCAATGGCTGACTTTGTTTCCTCCATCCAACAGGTCCAAGCTATCCTGTACATTATAGGTTGACATTGGGAAAACATGAAACAAATTATTACTTCAATAGTACATGATACAATGCAATGTCATATTCTCCTATACACCCCACTGTATCCTGTGCATATGCCAAATAAACATTGATTTTGATTTGATAACATAATATTGATGGAATATCAGTACATTATAGTGAGAACGTATTCACCGTTTATGAATTCAACTACCTCTTCTTCTTCAGAGCTCTCCAGGGTTGTAAATCACAATCAATGCTCTGTTGACTACAACTAAACCCCACGGTGCACACACACACACACACACACACACACACACACACACACACACACACACACACACACACACACACACACACACACACACACACGTAAAACCCTCAACCCATGGCCTATTTAAATAAGCCAACTCCTAAACCTCTAAAATTCCTCAGTCTGTGTCTCTGTCCCAAACCAACACAACCTTTCGTACAGCCAATACCAGAGCTTCAAATTCTCACATCCCTCAGCCCACAACCCAGTGAGATAAACAGGAGCTATGAGTCCCAGGGCAACATATTCCTGTCCCAAAGTCAACGTCAGCCTTTACTCTACTGCCAGGGACAAAGCCCAACACCATGGCCTATTACCATAGCAGAGACAGAGAGAGAAACTCACAGCGCCAGAGCTCCACAGCTTCAAACCCCAAGCCCAAACCATGCCCTATTCACAGAGCCAATGATATAGCCAAAAAGCTCAACCCCTCAACCCCAAACCGCAGCCTGTGTCACATCCCAGGACCTGATAACATCTTCATGTTCCAGACCAGTGCCTGTGGTCTTCTGCCAAAACCAAACCAAAGAATGGTAGAGCCTTCTAACCTCCACTCCATAGCCCTGGGCTCTGGGTATTCACCAGGCCTTGCTCCACAACCAGGGTCCACACACACACACACACACACACACACACACACACTCACACTTGCACATGCACACACACACATTGACAGGATTTTGAGCCTTTGTAAGATTAATAGACACTCACTCTGTGGTCAACTTTGAGGAGTTCCCAAAAGGCTGCAGTATTATGTGTGTGTGTGTGTGTGTGTGTGTGTGTGTGTGTGTGTGTGTGTGTGTGTGTGTGTGTGTGTTTGTGTCACTTCCCTCTCCCCCTCACTGCCATCTTGAAGGCTTCGAAGGCCATACCCACCGATGTACTCTAACTTTCCTACCCAGATATCAGATACCTCCGGGGTCAGACAGATGTGCTTGACAGAGTTCCTAAAAGGCGGCAGTAATATGTGTGTGTGTGTGTGGGGGTATGTGTGTGTGTGTGTATGTGGATGGTATGGAGTTATGTCTCTGGCAACCAGCTCTTTAGAACGTCTTCATGTCTGCATGCAAGTAAGTATTTATTCTCCATTATTATAAAGAGGGAGATTGAGAGAGTTCAAGGGAGCGAGAGAAAGAGAGTGAGAAAGAGAGAGAGAAAGAGAGAGAGAAAGAGAGAGAGAAAGAGAGAGAGAAAGGGATAGAGAGAGAAGAGAGAAATCAGTATATGTGGATGCGTAGCCATTTACTTTCCAGCTATTGCCTAGACCAGTCATAAAGCTTTTAAATGCAGACACACACATTAATAAATGCATAAAAGGATAAATATGTGAATAAAATTCCCATGCAGGCTTTTCTACATGAAGCAGGCACACACAAACACACACACACACACACACACACACACGCACACACACACACACACACACACATACACACACACACACACACACACACACACACACACACACACACACACACACACACACACACACACAGTACGGGATTTATGGAGGTATCAGCCCACTGTCACACACCAGCAGGGACGGCCTGTTCAATAGGGCGATATGGGCGACGCACTGCCAAACGGGAAAAGGAAGGGATTTTTTTTCTAATCAATTATAAAAAAAAAAATTAAATAAAAAAAAATATTTTTTTTTTATAAATTTATAAAAAATTATATCACGGCAACAGCAGTTATCAGTGTTCACGTCTGATCTGCCAGCCACTAAATGTCAAATCAGGCTAAAGTCGTGCTTCAAATGGCCCCGCCCGTTTTTTGGGCGATTTCAGTCAGGTTGAAAATCGCCCAGAAGTCTGTCATAGACTCCCATGTAAAATCTAGTTTTGTCACATTTCAAAGCTTTCAATACATTCTCTATGGGTGTCTGTGGGCTTGCACTTACGCGCTTTCGTCATACATAACGTAACCACGAATGAACGTAACTAAGAAAAGACCAGGTAGCAGCCTCATTCAATTCACTACTACTATCAAAATGGCTAGGCTTCAGTCCAACTCGATTGTGTCTTTGAACGAAGTTCCTTTTTGTCGGCGAACAAATGAAGATAAATTGGCAACGAAACAATTAGGACCTCCCAGACCAAATTTAATAATTCAACAGGTGTCTACTAAAGGGGGGAAGTCCTACACCCGAGGATTTTCCAAAAATTGGTATGAACGGAAAACCTGGCTAGCAGGCTGCGATGTAGCTAATGCAGTTTTTTGCTACCCCTGCTTACTCTTCCACCCTGAAGGCGGCACAGCAGACAGCACCGCTTGGACAGCGACTGGTGTAACCGACATGCACCATCTTTCAGAAAAGATTAAGAAAAATTAGCTGTCAAAGACCCACATATAGCTGTTTGAGATTGTCTGCTTTTGGGAGAGTGAATATTGCCACTCAACTGGATGAGGGATACAGGCTAGCTGTCCGCCGCCACAACGATGAGGTTAGCAACAGCAGAGTCGTGAACACTGTCTACGAGAATCGAGACGACCTCATAGAATGTTTTGAAGCCATCCGGACGGGTTCATTGGGTTCATTTGACCAGCACACCTTGAGAGAGGCAGCTGGCTACGTGAGGATACTACATGATGAAGATTTAATTTTTTTCCTGCGGCTTTTTCACAAAATCATGCCCCACGTCGACATTCTGTACCAGAAGCTACAGAAGAAGGACATCGATGCTGTCTCTATCAAACGTGCCCTCGACAGCTTCACAAGCAAGTGCAGGCCATAAGGTAAGATTAAACAGATATCAAAAAATGTGGTAAAAGCTCTTGTTGATCCTGCAATCTGAACAAATACCAAGATGCTGTATTTTCAGCTGATATTTCATTTGTTTATGGAAATGCATATTGTTTATGCAGTGTTGAGGAATGTGAAAGAACACCCTTGATTATTTTTACTGTGATAACTTATTTTGCTTTTGTAAGCCAACACTTTTGAGATCAGTCAATAAATGCTTCTGGTATTGACTTATATGCTGCCCCTGTCTTCATGTTGTTGCTGGACATATCTTTTTAAAAATGTGTGTAGGTCACCTAAATCATCAGAAAAATTGCCCTCCCTGAGAATTTGTTCAGGAGCCGCCACTGCACACCAGTAGTTACCAGGCTTGGATTTAAGACCTCTTTCCATATTCTTTCTATTTCTCACTCCTTTTTAACTACATTTTACCTCCTTTTCTCTATTTATTCATTTACCTCATGTTCACTTCCTCCCTCCCTCCCTCCCTCCCTCCCTCCCTCCCTCCCTCCCTCCCTCCCTCCCTCCCTCCCTCCCTCCGTCTTCCCCTCTCTGCAGTTGTAGTAGTACATGTAGTTGGGCATTTTAATGTGATAGTAAAGTATTCATAGAGAACAGTGTTGTTGGAAACTGTCTGTATTATCCCTAATAAAAAGCTAAAGATCTACATTCTTAACACTCACACTGTTACAAACACTAACACCCAGCCAGGTTTCGTCAAACATTTCATTCCAAAATAATGGGCATTAATATGGAGTTGGTCCCCCCTTTGCTGCTATAACAGCCTCCACTCTTCTGGGAAGGCTTTCCACTAAATATAGGAACATTGCTGTTGGGACTTGCTTCCATTCAGCCACAAGAGCATTAGTGAGGTCGGCCACTGATGTTGTGCGATTAGGCCTGGCTCGCAGTTGGCGTTCCAATTCATCCCAAAGGTGTTCGATGGGTTGAGGTCAGGGCTCTGTGCAGGCAAGTCAAGTTCTTTTACACCGATCTCGACAAACCATTTCTGTATGGACCTCGCTTTGTGCACGGGGGCAATGTCATGCTGAAACAGGAAAAGGCCTTCCCCAAACTGTTGCCACAAAGTTGGAAGCACAGAATCGTCTAGAATGTCATTGTATGCTGTAGCGTTATGATTTCCCTTCACTGGAACTAAGGGGCCTAGCCCAAACCATGAAAAACAGCCCCAGACAATTATTCCTCCTACACCAAACTTTACGGTTTGAATTATGCATTCGGGTAGGTAGCATTCTCCTGGAATCCACCAAACCCAGATCCGTCCATTGGACTGACAGATGGGGAAACTGTAATATCTTATGTTTCACCAAGTCGTGGCTGAACGACGACACGGATAATATAGAGCTGGCTGGGTTTTCTGTGCATCGGCAGAACAGAGCAGCTACGTCTGGTAAGACGAGGGGCGGGGGTGTGTTTCTATTTGTCAATAACAGCTGGTGCGCGATGTCTAATATTAAAGATGTCTCGAGGTATTGCTCGCCTGCGGTAGAGTACCTCATGATAACCTGTAGACCACACTATCTACCAAGAGAGTTCTCATCTATATTATTCGTAGCCGTCTATTTACCACCACAAACCGATGCTGGCACTAAGACTGCACTCAACGAGCTGTATAAGGCCATAAGCAAACAAGAAAATGCTCATCCAGAAGTGGCGCTCCTAGTGGCCGGAGACTTTAATGCAGGCAAACTTACATCCGTTTTACCTCATTTGTACCAGCATGTGCAACTAGAGGGACAAACAACTCTAGACCACCTTTACTCCACACACAGAGACACATACAAAGCTCTCCCTCGCCCTCCATTTGGCAAATCTGATCTGTTTTGCTAGAACAGACTGAAATATGTTCCGGGATTCTTCCAATGGCATTGAGGAGTACACCACCTCAGTCACCGGCTTCATCAATAAGTGCATCAATGGTGTCGTCCCCACAGTGACCGTACGTACATATCCCAACAAGAAGCTATGGATTACAGGCAACATCCGCACCGAGCTAAAGGCTAGAGCTGCCGCTTTCAAGGAGCGGGACACTAATCCGGATGCTTATAATAAATCCTGCTACGCCCTCAGACGAACCATCAAACAGGCAAACCCTAGACCCACTCCAATTAGCATACCGCCCCAACAGATCCACTGATGATGCAATCACAATCGCACTCCACACTGCCGCTTACCCACCAGGACAAAAGGAACACCTATGTGAAAATGCTGTTCATTGAATACAGCTCAGCGTTCAACACCATACTGCCCATAAAGCTCATCACTAAGCTAACACAACAGTTTTAGGCCTGATCACCGACAATGAGACAGCCTATAGGGAGGAGGTCAGTGACCTGGCAGTGTGGTGCCAGGACAACAACCTCTCCCTCAATGTGAGCAAGACAAAGGAGCTGATCGTGGACTACAGGAAAAGGCGGCCCCTATTAACATCGACGGGGCTGTAGTGGAGCGGGTCGAGAGTTTCAAGTTCCTTGGTGTCCACATCACCAGCAAACTATCCATACATACCAAGACTGTCGTGAAGAGGGAAAGACAACACCTTTTCCCCCTGAGGAGACTGAAAAGATTTGGCATGGGTCCACAGATCCTCAAAAAGTTCTACAGCTGCACCATCGACAGACTCCTGACCAGTTGCATCACTGCCTGGTATGGCAACTTCTCGGCATCTGACCGTAAGGCACTAGAGAGGGTAGTGCGTACGGCCCAGTACATCACTGGGGCCAGGCTTCCTGCCATACAGGACCTATATACTAGGCGTGTCAGAGCAATGTCCGAAAAATTGTCAAAGACTCGAGTCACCAAAGTCATAGACTGTTCTCTCTGCTACCGCACGGCAAGCTGTACCAGAGCGCCAAGTCTAGGACCAAAATGCTCCTTAACAGCTTGTACCCACAAACATTTTAATTTTTTTACCTTTATTTAACTAGGCAAGTCAGTTAAGAACAAATTCTTATTTACAATGACGGCCTACACCGGCCAAACGCGGATGACGCTGGGCCAATTGTGCGCCGGAATCGAACCAGGGGGTCTGTAGTGACGCCTCAAGCACTGAGATGCAGTGCCTTAGACCGCTGCACCACTCGGGAGCCCATTAATCAAATGGCCACCCAGACTATTTACATTATCTATGCATAGTCACTTTACCCCTTCCTACATGTACAAATTACCTCGACTAACCTGTACCCCCGCACATTGACTCGGTACCGGTACCACCTGTGTATAGCTTGGTTATCATGAAGCTCCCGACTGACAGTTCTTGTGCTGACATTGCTTCCAGAGGCAGTTTGGAAGGCTGTAGTGAGTTTTGCAACCGTGGACAGGCGATTCTTTCGCGCTACGTGCTTCAGCATTCAGTTGTCCTGTTCTGTGAGCTTGTGTGGCCTACCACTTTGCGGCTAAGCCGTTGTTGCTCTTAGACGTTTCCACTTCACAATAACAGCACTTACAGTTGACCGGGGAAGCTCTAGCGGCGCAGAAATTTGACGAACTGACTTGTTGGAAAGGTGGCATCCTATGACGGTGCAACGTTGAAAGTCACTGAGCTCTTCAGTAAGGCCATTCTACTGCCAATGTTTGTCTATGGAGATTGCATGGCTGTGTGTTCGATTTTATATACCTGTCAGCATCGGCTGTTTCTGAAATAGCTGAATCCACGAATTTGAAAGGGTGTCCACAGACTTTTGTATAGTGTAGTTACAAACCTCCACACACCACCATACACCACAAGGGCACATTCATATATATATATATATATATATATAAAACATCACAATAACAGTTTAAAGTTATTAGAAATGTTTTGACACACAAGCACATGCGCGCGCGCACACACACAAACTCACACACTCACATCTCCCAGACTGATGCTGTGTTGGGAGAGTCAGTATCGATCGACAAGAGTCAGCATGTCCTCTATAACAAGCACACTGCAGTATTGCTGTCAGATAGAGGTGTGTCTGTGTGTGTGTCTGTGTGTACAGTGCTTTGCAAAAGTATTCATCCCCCTTGGTGTTTTTTCTATTTTGTTGCATTACAACCTGTAATTTAATTTGATTTTTATTTGGATTTCATGTAATGGACATACACAAAATAGTCAAAATTGGTGAAGTGAAATGAAAAAAATAACTTGTTTAATTTTTTTTTTTATAATGGAAAAGTGATGTGTGCTTATGTATTCACCCCCTTTGCGATGAAACCCCTAACTAAGATCTGGTGCAACCAATTACCTTCAGAAGTCACATAATTAGTTAAATAAAGTCCACCTGTGTGCAATATAAGTGTCACATGATCTGTCACATGATCTCAGTATATATACACCTGTTCTGAAAGGCCCCATAGTCTGCAACACCACTAAGCAAGGGGCACCAACAAGCAAGCGGCACCATGAAGACCAAGGAGCTCTCCAAACAGGTCAGGGACAAAGTTGTTGTCACGGTCGTCTAGGAGCGAAGGAGACCAAGGCGCAGCGTGTGCAAGAAACATGACTTTATTAATCAAAGTTACGAACTACAAACAAAAGACGACTCATGAAGTCCACGGTACACTGACCGAAACGGAACATGGAACAAAAACCCACAACACCCAAAGGAAAACATACAGATAAATATGGCTCCCAATCAGAGATAACGAGCCGACAGCTGACACTCGTTACCTCCGATTGGGAGTCACATGACTAGACAAGAATTAACCACAACCACACACACCCAAATGAACACACCCTATTCCCAACCTAACCAAAACAAACCCCAACAAAACGAATACACCCTGGCTCAAATACAAGTCCCGGAGCCAGAGTGTTACAGTACCCCCCCCTAAAGGCGCGGACTGCGACCGCGCCTCAACTAGGGCTAACCAAGGGAGGGCTGGGTGGGCATACCTCTTCGGCGGTGGTTCTGGCTCTGGTCGTGGTCCCCACCCCACCATAGTCACTACCCGCTTTCGTAGCCTCCTCCAACTGAACCCCACCGGCTTAAGGGGCAGCACCGGACTAAGAGGTAGCACCGGACTAAGGGGTAGCACCGGACTAAGGGGCAGCACCGAGCTAAGGGGCAGCACCGGACTAAGGAGCAGCACCGGACTGAATGGCGGATCCTGGCTGGCTGGCTCTGGCGGATCCTGGCTGGCTGGCGGATCCTGGCTGGACGGCTCTGGCGGATCCCGGCTGGACGGCTCTGGCGGATCCCGGCTGGACGGCTCTGGCGGATCCCGGCTGGACGGCTCTGGCGGATCCCGGCTGGACGGCTCTGGCGGATCCCGGCTGGACGGCTCATGGCTGGCTGACGGATCTGGGCCCATTAATCAAATGGCCACCCAGACTATTTACATTATCTATGCATAGTCACTTTACCCCTTCCTACATGTACAAATTACCTCGACTAACCTGTACCCCCGCACATTGACTCGGTACCGGTACCACCTGTGTATAGCTTGGTTATCATGAAGCTCCCGACTGACAGTTCTTGTGCTGACATTGCTTCCAGAGGCAGTTTGGAAGGCTGTAGTGAGTTTTGCAACCGTGGACAGGCGATTCTTTCGCGCTACGTGCTTCAGCATTCAGTTGTCCTGTTCTGTGAGCTTGTGTGGCCTACCACTTTGCGGCTAAGCCGTTGTTGCTCTTAGACGTTTCCACTTCACAATAACAGCACTTACAGTTGACCGGGGAAGCTCTAGCGGCGCAGAAATTTGACGAACTGACTTGTTGGAAAGGTGGCATCCTATGACGGTGCAACGTTGAAAGTCACTGAGCTCTTCAGTAAGGCCATTCTACTGCCAATGTTTGTCTATGGAGATTGCATGGCTGTGTGTTCGATTTTATATACCTGTCAGCATCGGCTGTTTCTGAAATAGCTGAATCCACGAATTTGAAAGGGTGTCCACAGACTTTTGTATAGTGTAGTTACAAACCTCCACACACCACCATACACCACAAGGGCACATTCATATATATATATATATATATATATAAAACATCACAATAACAGTTTAAAGTTATTAGAAATGTTTTGACACACAAGCACATGCGCGCGCGCACACACACAAACTCACACACTCACATCTCCCAGACTGATGCTGTGTTGGGAGAGTCAGTATCGATCGACAAGAGTCAGCATGTCCTCTATAACAAGCACACTGCAGTATTGCTGTCAGATAGAGGTGTGTCTGTGTGTGTGTCTGTGTGTACAGTGCTTTGCAAAAGTATTCATCCCCCTTGGTGTTTTTTCTATTTTGTTGCATTACAACCTGTAATTTAATTTGATTTTTATTTGGATTTCATGTAATGGACATACACAAAATAGTCAAAATTGGTGAAGTGAAATGAAAAAAATAACTTGTTTAATTTTTTTTTTTATAATGGAAAAGTGATGTGTGCTTATGTATTCACCCCCTTTGCGATGAAACCCCTAACTAAGATCTGGTGCAACCAATTACCTTCAGAAGTCACATAATTAGTTAAATAAAGTCCACCTGTGTGCAATATAAGTGTCACATGATCTGTCACATGATCTCAGTATATATACACCTGTTCTGAAAGGCCCCATAGTCTGCAACACCACTAAGCAAGGGGCACCAACAAGCAAGCGGCACCATGAAGACCAAGGAGCTCTCCAAACAGGTCAGGGACAAAGTTGTTGTCACGGTCGTCTAGGAGCGAAGGAGACCAAGGCGCAGCGTGTGCAAGAAACATGACTTTATTAATCAAAGTTACGAACTACAAACAAAAGACGACTCATGAAGTCCACGGTACACTGACCGAAACGGAACATGGAACAAAAACCCACAACACCCAAAGGAAAACATACAGATAAATATGGCTCCCAATCAGAGATAACGAGCCGACAGCTGACACTCGTTACCTCCGATTGGGAGTCACATGACTAGACAAGAATTAACCACAACCACACACACCCAAATGAACACACCCTATTCCCAACCTAACCAAAACAAACCCCAACAAAACGAATACACCCTGGCTCAAATACAAGTCCCGGAGCCAGAGTGTTACAGTACCCCCCCCTAAAGGCGCGGACTGCGACCGCGCCTCAACTAGGGCTAACCAAGGGAGGGCTGGGTGGGCATACCTCTTCGGCGGTGGTTCTGGCTCTGGTCGTGGTCCCCACCCCACCATAGTCACTACCCGCTTTCGTAGCCTCCTCCAACTGAACCCCACCGGCTTAAGGGGCAGCACCGGACTAAGAGGTAGCACCGGACTAAGGGGTAGCACCGGACTAAGGGGCAGCACCGAGCTAAGGGGCAGCACCGGACTAAGGAGCAGCACCGGACTGAATGGCGGATCCTGGCTGGCTGGCTCTGGCGGATCCTGGCTGGCTGGCGGATCCTGGCTGGACGGCTCTGGCGGATCCCGGCTGGACGGCTCTGGCGGATCCCGGCTGGACGGCTCTGGCGGATCCCGGCTGGACGGCTCTGGCGGATCCCGGCTGGACGGCTCTGGCGGATCCCGGCTGGACGGCTCATGGCTGGCTGACGGATCTGGCTGCTCATGGCTGGCTGACGGATCTGGCTGCTCATGGCTGGCTGACGGATCTGGCTGCTCATGGCTGGCTGACGGATCTGGCTGCTCATGGCTGGCTGACGGATCTGGCTGCTCATGGCTGGCTGACGGATCTGGCTGCTCATGGCTGGCTGACGGCTCTGGCTGGTCCTGTCTGGCGGAAGGCTCTGGCTGATCCTGTCTGGCGGAAGGCTCTGGCTGATCCTGTCTGGCGGAAGGCTCTGGCTGATCCTGTCTGGCGGAAGGCTCTGGCTGATCCTGTCTGGAGGAAGGCTCTGGCTGATCCTGTCTGGCGGAAGGCTCTGGCTGATCCTGTCTGGAGGAAGGCTCTAGCGGCTCCTGCCTGGCGGAAGGCTCTGGCTGATCCTGTCTGGCGGAAGGCTCTGAAGGCTCATGGCAGACGGCCAGTTCATGCAGCGCTCGGCAGACTGACAGTTCAGACGGCGTTGGGCAGACGGGCAGTTCAGGCACCGTTGGGCAGACGGGCAGTTCAAGCGCCGTTGGGCAGACGTGCAGTTCAGGCGCCGTTGGGCAGACGGCAGACTCTGGCCGGCCGAGACGCACTATAGGCCTGGTGCGTGGTGCCGGAACTGGTGGTCCCGGGCTGAGGACACGCATCTCATGGCTAGTGCGGGGAGCAGCAACAGGACGCACAGGACTCTGGGGACACACAGGAGGCTTGGTGCGTGGTGTAGGCACTGGTGGTACTGGGCTGGAGCGGGGAGGTGGCGCCGGAAATACCGGACCGTGCAGGCTTACTGGCTCCCTTGAGCACTGAGCCTGCCCAACCTTACCTGGTTGTATGCTCCCCGTCGCCCGACCAGTACGGGAAGGAGGAATAACCCGCACCGGGCTATGTAGGCGAACCGGGGACACCATGCGTAAGGCTGGTGCCATGTAAGCCGGCCCGAGGAGACGCACTGGTGGCCTGATGCGTTGGGCCGGCTTCATGACATCCGGCTCAACGCTCAATCTAGCCCGGCCGATACGTGGAGTTGGAATGTACCGAACCGGGCTATGCACGCGTACAGGAGACACCATGCGCTCTACTGCGTAACACGGTGTCTGCCCGTACTCTCGCTCTCCACGGTAAGTACAGGGAGTAGGCGCAGGTCTCCTACCTGACTTCGCCACACTCCCTTTAAGGCCCCCCCCAAGAAATTTTTGGCTAGTGCTCACGGGCTTCCAGCCTTGCCTCCGTGCTGCCTCCTCATATTGCCTCCTCTCGGCTTTAGCTGCCTCCAGCTCTTCACGAGGACGGCGATATTCTCCCGGTTGTGCCCAAGGACCCTTTCCATCCAGTATCTCCTCCCATGTCCATGAATCCTGTGTAGGTTGGTCCTGTTGCCGCTTGACACGCCGCTTGGTCCTAGAATGGTGGGTTTTTCTGTCACGGTCGTCTAGGAGCGAAGGAGACCAAGGCGCAGCGTGTGCAAGAAACATGACTTTATTAATCAAAGTTACGAACTACAAACAAAAGACGACTCATGAAGTCCACGGTACACTGACCGAAACGGAACATGGAACAAAAACCCACAACACCCAAAGGAAAACATACAGATAAATATGGCTCCCAATCAGAGATAACGAGCCGACAGCTGACACTCGTTACCTCCGATTGGGAGTCACATGACTAGACAAGAATTAACCACAACCACACACACCCAAATGAACACACCCTATTCCCAACCTAACCAAAACAAACCCCAACAAAACAAATACACCCTGGCTCAAATACAAGTCCCGGAGCCAGAGTGTTACAGTTGTGGGGAAGAGCAGATCAGAGTTGGGTTATATAAAATATCGGAAACTTAGAACATTCCACGGATCACCATTAAATCCATTATAAAAAAATGGAAAGAACATGGTACCACAATAAACCTGCCAAGAGAGGGCCGCACACCAAACCTCATGGACCAGGCAAGGAGGGCATTAATCAGAGAGGCAACAAAGAGACCAAAGATAACCCTGAAGGAGCTGCAAAGCTCCACAGCGGAGATTGGAGTATCTGTCCATAGGACCACTTTAAGCCAATGCTTAAAGAAAAAAATAAGCAAACACGTTTGGTGTTTGCCAATAGCCATGTGGGAGACTCTCCAAATATATGGAAGAAGGTACTCTGGTCAGATGAGACTAAAATTGAGCTTTTTGCCATCAAGGAAAACACTATGTCTGGCGCAAACCCAACAGTTCTCATCACCCCGGAAACACCATCCCCACAGTGAAGCATGGTGGTGGCAGCATCTTGCTGTGGGGATGTTTTTCATTGGCAGGGACTGGGAAACTGGTCAGAATTGAAGGAATGATGGATGGCGCTAAATACAGGGAAATTCTTGAGGGAAACCTGTTTCTGTCTTCCAGAGATTTGAGACTGGGACGGAGGTTCACCTTCCAGCAGGACAATGACCCTAAGCATACTGCTAAAGCAACACTTGAGTGGTTTAAGGGGAAACATTTAAATGTCTTGGAATGGCCTAGTCGAAGCCCAAACCTCAATCCAATTGAGAACTGTGGTATGACTTAAAGATTGCTGTACACCAGCGGAACCCATCCAACTTACATTTACATTTACATTTAAGTCATTTAGCAGACGCTCTTATCCAGAGCGACTTACAGTTAGTGCATACATTAATAAAAAATATTTTTTTTGTATTTTTTTCATTTTTTTTTTTCATACCCCCCGTGGGAACTTGAAGGAGCTGGAGCAGTTTTGCCTTGAAGAATGGGCAAAAATCCCAGTGGCTAGATGTGCCAAGCTTATAGATACGTACCCCAAGAGACCTGCAGCTGTAATTGCTGCAAAAGGTGGCTCTACAAAGTATTGACTTTGGGGGGGTGAATAGTTATATTTTGGTAGTTATACAAATGGTAGCCATGTTGTGTAAATCAAAATATACAAACCCCAAAATAATCCATTTTAATTCCAGGTTGTAAGGCAACATAATAGGAAAAATGCCAAGGGGGGGGTGAATACTTTCGCAAGCCACTGTAAGTGGACGTGTTTATCTATACTTGTGGGGACCAGAAGCCCCCACAAGAATAGTATATGAACAAACATTTCATCAACTGGGGACCTTTTTTTAGACCACAAGGTCAAATGCTATTTCTAATGGGGTTTAGGGTTAAGGTTAGAATTAGTGTTAGGGTTAAAATTAGGTTTAAGGTTAGGAGCTAGGTTTTGTTTAGGGTTAGGAGCTAGGGTTAGGTTTAGGGTTAGGGTTAAGGTTAGGTTTTCGGTTAGGGTTAAGGTTAGGGTTAGGGTTAGGGTTAGGGTTAGGGTTAGGGTACGGGTACGGGTACGGGTATGGGTTAGGTTTAGTGTTAGTGGTTAGGGAAAATTGGATTTTGAATGGAACAGAACTGTGTGTCCCCCACAAGGTTAGTTGTACAAGACCGTGTGTGTGCGTGTGTCTGTGGTTGTGTGTTTGTGTGCGTGTGTGCGTGTGTGTGTGTGTAGCATATTATGTCTGGTATAAACTGCAATATTATTTTCCTCTATCTATCCACCTTCTCTTTCTGTCTAAGGAAAGTAGTGTTAAGTTTCAAGTTTCAAGTTGTATTAGTCGTATGTACGGGATTTGCATGGTATATATTGTCCAACTAAATGCCTACTTGCAGGTTCCTTCTCAACAATGCAACAACAACAAGAAATAGTACAAAATAAGAATACAAACATAAAATAAATGGCAGTAGAATAGAATAACCATTTTAGCATAATTATAATAAAGGAAGGCACAATTTATAGTCCAATATTTACAGGTGTATTGGGGAAGGGGGTGATGGGGACAGTGTATAAACTGAGCAGTATAATAAGAGTCTGGTAGCAGCAGTTGTGATGTGTGGCATGAATGTATATGTGTGTGTATAACTGTGTGGGTGTGTGCATGAGTAAGTACATGTGTGCTAAGGTGCAGAGAATCAGAGCAGGTGGACAGTCCAGTTCAAAGGTTTAGCAGACTGATGGCTTGTAAATAGAGTGTGTTAGTATCAGACCTCATGCTCCGATACCGTCTGCCCGACGGTAAGGGAGATAACAGCTCGTGGGTGCGGTGTGTGGTGTCCTTGATGATACTGTGTGCCTTCCTCAGGCACCGTTTCGAGTAGATATCCTGGATGGGTGGAAGCACGGCCCCGGTGATGTACTGGGCCACTTCACCACCGCTGGAGGGCCTTGCGGTCGGGACCTAACAATTTCAGGACGCTCTCGATGGTGCAGCAGTAGTATTTGGAGAGGAGCTGGGGCGGCATACCAAATTTCTTCAGCCGCCTTAGGATGTAGAGACGCTGTTGCATCCTCTTGACAAGACTGGTGGTGCTGTTGGTCCATGACAAGTCCTCGGTGATGTAGATGCAGAGGAACTTAAAACTTGTCTCTCTATTACAGTCCCATTGATGTGGATCGGGGCATGTTCCCTCCTCTGCTTCCTGAAGTCAACATTCAACTCCTTTGTTTTGCTGACGATGAGAGAGAGCTTGTTGTCATGACACCACAATGCCAGTTCACTTACCTCCTCCCTATGGAGGGCTTGCAGTTGCGTTACAAATCGCCTAGCAACCACACCAGGTGCCATGTTGGAAGACCAGAGTCAGTCTGGTGGAAGTCCTCCAATCGTCGACATGGTCATGGCTAGAAGGGATCCTGCTTCTTTTTGCATTTTAGCTAACCTTAACCCTTTTCCTAACCTTTTTTTGCTAACACCAGAATATTCGGGAAGAGTGCGCATTATTTAGATTTTCGAAGGACCCAGAAAACGGAGACAGTGGGAGAACCTATTCAAGTAAGTAAATATATTTTGAAAATGATTTTAAAAAACAATGTAACATGTACTTAGCTACATGTACTTAGCAGGCTAACTCAAATGAGCTGTTAATATAATGAAGTATCACCAGCTAGCTAACGTCATATCAGCTACTTAGCTAGCTATCTTGATGTATTTATCGTTTTAACTCGAAATGCATTTGTAGCTAGCTAACAGCCATGGAAGATAATGGAAGGATTAGCTAATGATAGCAGTTCCAGCTGTCAGAGAAGAGAGAGTAGGCTACTCTGGATAGTGCAGGTACCTTTGTGGGAGGACATTATGAAAGATTATCCAGTTCCAGTCCCTAGCGAGAAAAAATATGAGGACAGAGAGATAAAGCAACATAGTATTCAGTGCTATCTAATTTAAGTATAATGCCTGTTTCTTTGTGATGTTTTCTGTCCTCAGATACAGAGAGCTGTGAAACCGTATCTGCAGATGAAGAGGTCCCAATGCATGTCCCAAGAGAATAAGGGTACCTCCTTGTTTAGTGTGGGTTATGTGTACCTATGTTAGCAAATTGTGTATACAAAAATACAGTTTAAAAGTCACACACAATGTATAAACCTATTACAACTGGAGCAGGCCAACCCTGCTCGGTGTGCAGGCTTCTGTTCCAGCCCAGCACTAACACACCTGATTCAATTGATCAAACCTAATTAGTTGATAATCAAGTGTGCTATTGCTGGGCTGGAAAATAAGTCTGCTCACCCAGCAGATAAGGCATCAGGGGAGCGAGGTTGGCCACCTCTGGTATCGACTTTTTTTTTTTCACCTTAAATTATGCTTTAGTTATAATAACCTACTTGTTACTAAGATGTCTAACCTTTATATGAGTAAGCTTACTTATACACTTTGAAATGATATGAAATAGTGTTGATTGTTTGAAGTGAAGTGTTTAATCTTGTTTTAATTGTTAACTTAGAACCTCTATTTAAGATGAACTAGTGTCAATGTTGATTAATCACAGATCACAATCCTGCAATAAAGAGGGGAAGGGAATCTGTCTCTAATTTGTCTGTGTTTCTGTGTTGTATTCTCAAATGAACATTACCTTTTTGTTCAGTTTTAAGCTTTACAATTCATTTGATTTGATTGTCCCTATTTTTCAGCATATCAGCAATGTGAACCCATTTTGCAGCTGATAATGGCATGCAACCCCAATGCAGCCGTAGGCCTACAGTGGTTCCCTACTCCTGTCCTTGAGTACCCCCAACAAAACACACTTTTGTTGTAGCCCCGGACAAACATACTATACCTAATTCAACTAATTGAGGGCCTGATGATTAGTTGACAAGTTGAATCAGGTGTGCTTGTCCGGGGCTACAATAAAAATGTGTGCTGTTGGGGATACTCAAGGACAGGAGTAGGGAACAACTGGCTTACAGTATGATGGCATTAGCCTTATGGGAATTTGCAATGCGTAGCTTAACTCACATATTGTTTGCATATTGTTGAGCTATATGTTCTCAATTGACAACGATACCAGTAGACAATGTATTTGAGGCAAATCATTATACTAGATTTTGTACATGTCTTATGTGGACATTAAATTGTTTAATGCAAATCCAACCCTTGTAACCTAGGTAGTGACATTTCTGGAAGCAGGAAATGATGGGATCCTAAGCTTAACATACACACAACTACTGCTACCAAGTTCAATGCCAGATACTTTTCTCCC
Organism: Coregonus lavaretus; assembly: GCF_964263955.1. Taxonomy (NCBI): domain Eukaryota; kingdom Metazoa; phylum Chordata; class Actinopteri; order Salmoniformes; family Salmonidae; genus Coregonus; species Coregonus lavaretus. The sequence continues at coordinate 223,686 of NW_028158296.1, forward strand.
AGAATGTCTGAGTGGCACATGGAGGTGCCACTGTGATAATGAAGATGGTTTGCCAAAGACTACCACAACAATTACATTGTCTATGCTAAATGTATTTAAATTGCACAAGAAAGAATGGTTAGGCTATAAGACATACATTTTATTCAATGGGGCAAGGCAAAGCAGAGATAGTTTTCATTTCAACCATACAGCAATATAGCCCATTATTAAAGGACAGTATGTTTACAATATCATAAACAGTCTTTTACATGCTGTTCCAAATGTTATACCCTCTATAGTCTGATTCGTCATTGTTGGTTATCAGGCCTACAACTGTGGTGTCGTCAGCAAACTTGATGATGGAGTTGGAGTCGTACAAAGCCACGCTGTCGTGGGTGAACAGGGAGTACAGCTGGGATGATGGGAGAAAACTGTACCATGGCCGAGGGGAAGGGAGCAGGTTTTTGGAATGAAACCCAGCCCTGTAGTGAAGGATGAAATAAAACCCAGCCCTGTAGTGAAGGCTGAAAAAATGAAACCCAGCCCTTTAGTGAAGAATTAAATGAAACCCAGCCCTGTAGTGAAGAATGAAATGAAACCCAGCCCTGTAGTGAAGAATGAAATGAAACCCAGCCCTGTAGTGAAGGATGAAATGAAACCCAGCCCTGTAGTGAAGGATGAAATAAAACCCAGCCCTGTGGTGAAGGATGAAATAAAACCCAGCCCTGTAGTGAAGGATGAAATAAAACCCAGCCCTGTAGTGAAGGATGAAATAAAACCCAGCCCTGTAGTGAAGGATGAAATAAAACCCAGCCCTGTAGTGAAAGATGAAATAAAACCCAGCCCTGTAGTGAAGGATGAAAAAATGAAACCCAGCCCTTTAGTGAAGAATTAAATGAAACCCAGCCCTGTAGTGAAGAATGAAGAGTCTAGCCACCCACATTACAAGACAACGAGAGCGAGAGAGAGATCCTCTTTTACTCCGCATGGTATGCAAATTCCTACAAGGCAGGCAATGTATCAAGTAGACTGGTTGACAAATGTGAGGGTATGTGTGTGATTTGTGGATGTGTGATACTTAGCCGAGGATGTTGTTACAGGGACAATAGCAAATGTTCCACCCAGTGTCGCAGTGCAGTCACACACATGTTGTGTTTGTGTGGGTTTGCTTGCGTCTGTGTGTGTTTAATTTTTCAAGTTTCTAGTTTCAGTAGTAGTATGTACGGGATACGCATGGTATACATGGTCTAACGAAATGCTTACTTGCAGGTTCTTTCTGGACAATGCAACAACAATAAGAAATAATAAAAGATAAGAATATGAACATAAAGTAAACAGCTCAGTAGAATAGAATAATACATTTTAGGGATGTAGCTCAGTTGGTGGAGCATGGCGTTTGCAGGGGTTGTGGGTTCGATTCCCACGGGGGGCCAGTATGAAAAATAAAAAGAATGTATGCACTCACTAACTGTAAGTTGCTCTGGATAAGAGTGTCTGCTAAATTACTTAAAATGTAAAATGTAAATGTCAAATTTTAGCATCAGTATAATACAGGAAGGCACATTATTTACATGTCTATTGGGGAAGGGGGGGGGGGAATGGGGGGAGAGTGTATACATTGAGCAGTATAATAAGAGTCTGATAGCAGCAGTTGTGATGTGTGTGTAGCATGAATGTATATGTGTTTGTGTGTGTGGGTGTGTGCATGAGTAGATGCATGTCTGCTAAGGTGTGTTTGCATGTGTGTGTTTTTTGCCTGCATGTGTGTGTGTTTGTGTCTGTCTGTGTGTGTATTGGTGTGCACTTGTGTGTGTGTTTGTGTTTAAGAGTCACTTCACATCACAATGAGATCAAAAGCACAGCATATAATAACTAGGCTCTTGAGACAAGTGCTTTTCAGTTGATCCAACTGGCAACGGAACATGGAAACTGTCTCTCTCTCTCTCTCTCTCTCTCTCTCTCTCTCTCTCTCTCTCTCTCTCTCTCTCTCTCTCTCTCTCTCTCTCTCTCTCCCTTTCCCTCTCCCTTTCCCTCTCCCTTTCCCTCTCCCTTTCCCTCTCTCCCATCCTCCCTCCCTTCCTAGTCAGAGCTATTGTGACAAACTCTGTTTTTGTTTCTTTTCATTCAATATTTCCACTGTAGGTTACCGGTATTAAACCCATAAGAGTCTAAGCTGGGGGGTTTCTACTAAACTATATGGAATTGTTTTAACAAGGTCATACCTAGGATCCTTTAGCTATTTGATTTTGAATTTCAAGACCTCTAGAAGTATCAAAAATATATAATATTAAAACGTTATTGAATAACATTGAATAACATATTCACTACATGGAACAACAGATAGTCCCCCAAAACAATCAAAAGGAAGTTTGTTCTGAAGTGTCTGTCCTATATCTGAGAGATATATGAAAAATCAGGAAACATTTGTTATTTTATTTTTTTAACACGTATTTAACCCTTTATTTTTGGCACTGAAAATATACTGTATTTCCATAGATTTTTTAAACTGGTACCGGGGGACCTTCAGATGAGTCTTGTGAGGCCTGTGGGTGCCCTAGAGCAAAACAAGCGACATGTACGCATTCGTGAGAGTCTGACCTTTCCACAAGGGGTCATAATATAGTGTAGCCCAAACTGTTGGGACACTACAGACAGAAGTTGGCAGATCGGCTGTAACGACTTCAGACAAGTCCGAAGACACTTGTGGGGGTTGGATAGCAAAACAGAGAACACCATTGTTTTCGTGACAGTCTCATCTTTCCATGAAGAATTCATAATAGTGTGTCGGCCAAACCGTTCGGACACTACAGATGAGTTTGTGAGAAGACCGATTTTGCGGATGCCTCACGGTCTGACAAACACCGCTCTAGCTCTGTCACCTTTCACCGCTGATGCGGAAGTGCGACATAGGCGGAGGCGGTGGATTGAAATGCATTCAATGCAAAACAACAGATATCTCTAGCTTAATTTGACAGATTTTTATGGTGATTTTTTATTATGCTAATTAGATGTCTGTTGACATCAACCTTAGGGGGTTAAAAATTACTAAAACCAACCGAAGGTAAAGAAGCTATAGTTAAAACAACAAGCAGATTCATGTTGAGTGATATGCAAATAGTGCTGTGTGTATGTGACAGATCATTGAGCGCCAGTGATTTAGCAGGTGGAGGTTCACAACACCCTAGACATGCGTGAGGACCACACACACACACACACACACACACACACACACTCATAATGTGCGCAAAAACACACAGGCACACACTCATGTGCGCAAGAACACACACACACACACACACACACACACACACACACACACACACACACACACACACAGATAAACACAAATACACACATTATTCAGTCTGTCTAGCTTTTCTTGAAGGTAGGCAATGCCCCAACTCCAAAACCCACAAGCAGGTGGTACGTGGTACCTTCCAATACTTCTGCATCACTGAGCATGACGACAGGTGATACCATCTCTACTAGGACGGGGGAGGGAGGTGGGGAGCTTCACTACGCACTTATAGTTCTCGAATAGACAGGGGAGATGGTCTAAATGGAGGGATATCTTGGAAAGAGAGAGATATGGATGAATGGGATTGGAGAAAAGGAGAAGAGAACAAACAGTGTGTGGAGAGAGGTAGAGGCAGGGATAGCACGCACGCACACACACACACACGCACGTAAAGACACACGCACACAAGTACACACAATCAAACACACACAAACACAGTCTACTGTGTACTGTCATTACCCTTGGGGTAAGACTTCCTCTTCTTGTAATGATTTCTAAATAGAGCCTCATCGCCCTGAGACACAGCTAATTGCAATACAGCTGATGATGCTGATGCACACTGACACAAACACACACAAACAACACACACACACACACACACAACACGATAGAGGAAAGGCTGGGAAGGGAGAGGGGAGAGAGTTTCCCCCATAGAATAATTAAATTAGTAATTTAATAGGATCTCTATGGTTTCCCCTGTCTCTGGACCAATTGTGCGCCGCCCATGGGTCTCCCGGTCGCGGCCGGCTGCAACAGAGCCTGGACTCGAACCAGGATCTCTAGTGGCACAGCTAGCACTGCGATGCAGTGCCTTAGATCACCTTCTCTTCTCATCTCTCTATCCTTCATTATCTCCTCTCCTCTAATTTTCTCTCCTCCTCTCATATCTTCTCTCTTTCACCTTGGAGAAGAGAAACATACTCTAAACAACAAAAACAACAAAACAGAATTACCTCCAGAGATATGTCGCTAACTAAGGCCAGGACCAAAACTACCAGCCCCACGGGACTGTGTGCGCATGCTTGTGTGCGTGTGTCTGTTAGTGTGGGTGGAGAGCAGTTTTTCAGGCAGTGTCGTCACTCCACACTAAGTTAGACCCCCCCCCCCCCCCCCCCCCCCCCAGGACAGCAGCCCAAGCCTCCTCATCATCCTCTTCATACCCGGACACTGCCAGGCCTGTTTTAATGAATGAAACACACATCTCTCTCTCTCTCTCTCTCTCTCTCTCTCTCTCTCTCTCTCTCTCTCTCTCTCTCTCTCTCTCTCTCTATCTCTCTCTCTCTCTCTCTCACACACACACACACACACACACACACACACAAACACACACACTTGTCTTGGCGTGAGATTATTCTCTGAAAACAGAGGTTCTTAGATAGGATCTGTGAAAACGTTCTCAGATCTGTCAGAACTGTCAGAGTGTGAGTGTGTGTGTAGTTTTTAGTAGTAGTATTAGTAGTATTTATTGGAATCCCCAATTGGCAGCTGCTACTCTTCCTGGGGTTCAAACAGGAAACAAAACACAACAACTAAAATACATAATATACACTACCGGTCAAAAGTCTTAGAACACCTACTATTTCAAGGGTTTTTCTTTATTTTTACTATTTTCTACAGTTTCCACAAAACTATGAAATAGCACATATGGAATAATGTAATAACCAGAAAAGTGTTAAACAAATAAAAATATATTTTATATTTGAGATTCTTCAAATAGACACCCTTTGCCTTGATGACAGCTTTGCACACTCTTGGCATTCTCTCAACAAGCTTCACCTGGAATGCTTTTCCAACAGTCTTGAAGGACTTCTGAGTGGTGCAGTGGTCTAAGGCACTGCATCGCAGTGCTAACTGTGCCACTAGAGATCCTGGTTCGAATCCAGGCTCTGTCGCAGCCGGCCGTGACCAGGAGACTCATGGGCGGTGCACAATTGGCCCAGGGTAGGGGAGGGAATGGCCGGCAGGGATGTAGCTCAGTTGATAGAGCACGGCGTTTGCAACGCCAGGGTTGTGGGTTCAATTCCCATGGGGGGCCAGTATAAAAAAATATGTATTCACTAACTGTAAGTCGCTCTGGATAAGAGCATCTGCTGAATGACTAAAATGTCAAATGTAAATGTAAGGAGTTTCCACATATGCTGAGCACTTGTTGGCTGCTTTTTGTTCACTCTGGCGTACGACTCATCCCAAACCATCTCAATTTGGTTGAGGTCGGGGGATTGTGGAGGCCAGGTCATTTGATGCAGCACTCCATCACTCTCCTTCTTGGTAAAATAGCCCTTACACAGCCTGGAGGTATGTTCAGTCATTGTCCTGTTGAAAAACAAATGAGAGTCCCATTAAGCCCAAACCAGATGGGATGGTGTGTCGCTACAGAATGCTGTGGTAGCCATGCTGGTTAAGTGTGCCTTGAATTCTAAATAAATCACAGACAGTGTCACCAGCAAAGCACCCACTCACCATAACACCTCCTCCTTCATGCTTTATGGTGGGAAATACACATGCGGAGATCATCCGTACAGCCACACCGCGTCTCAAAGACACAGCGGTTGGAACCAAAAATCTCCAATTTGGACTCCAGACCAAAGGACACATTTCCACAGGTCTAATGTCCATTGCTCGTGTTTCTTGTCCCAAGCAAGTCTCTTCTTATTATTGGTATCCTTTAGTAGAGTTTTTTTTGCAGCAATCCGACCATGAGTCACACAGTCTCCTCTGAACAATTGATGTTGAGATGTATCTGTTACTTGAACTCTGTGAAGCATTTATTTGGGCTGCAATTTCTGAGGCTGATAACTCTAATGAACTTATCCTCTGCAGAAGAGGTAACTCTGGGTCTTCCATTCCTGTGGCGGTCCTCATGAGAGCCAGTTTCATCATAGCGCTTGAAAATTTTTTGCGACTGCACTTGAAGTTACGTTCAACGTTTTTGAAATATTGACCGTATTGACTGACCTTCATGTCTTAAAGTAATGACAGACTGTTGTTTCTCTTTGCTTATTTGAGCTGTTCTTGCCATAATATGTACTTGGTATTTAACAAATAGGGCTATCTTCTGTATACCCCCCTACCTTTTTTTTTTTTTGGGGGGGAAGGATCAGCTTAATATTGCAGATAGATTGTATCTTCTATCAATGTAATTGTCTGCATCACTTCCAATCCCCCATATTTTTATTTTATTTTTTATATATATATATATATTCCCCTTTATTACTTTTCAACCCCACCATCCTTTCCCTACTTGGAGTAAATTAGTGAACAACAACGCCCAGGCCTCTACTTCCGGTCCATACTCACTATCTACACCTTATGGACAGAGTTAATTTTACAATAATTCTATATCTATATATATATATATATATATATACATACATACACACACACACACATATACATATATATATATATATATATATATATATATATATATATATATATATACATATATACATACATATACATATACACATCTATTTATTTTTTTTCTCCTGAACTTCTTCTACTCTCAACCTCTCCGATCATCTTCATGATGTCCATCCGGTTTGCCTCTAAATGCCATATCTTTCTAACTGTGCTCCTTCCCAAAAGCTCCCAACATACAACCTATATACTTATTATGGACACAGTATGCTTACATTATTAGCTATCTTTGTTATTATTTGTTGTTATTTGTTATTAGTCCCATCCTTCAACTCTATTCAATACCTCCCATCTATCTCTTAACACCATCCATATAGGATTTCTATTTGCCATATATATTTCAACCATACTGTGATGTTTTACAAAAGTTCTGAACCTTTCTATTCTCATTGCTTCTACAGATTGTGAATTAAAAATAAACATTTTTGCTAAAAGTATTATTATATTATTGATTGATTGACTATGACTTTTCAGATCACCCAGTAATGCTATCTGCAAGGTTAGTTCCAGGTAAATATTGCAATCCTTTAGCCATTCCTGGACCTGTGTCCAAAAACAAGCTACAAATGGACAGAACCAAAACAAATGATCTAATGATTCTATCTCTTCACAGCAAAATCTGCAGAGCTGGGAAGATTGTATCCCCCATATAAATAACATTCTATTGGTAGCAAGAATTTTATATACTAATTTAAATTGAAAGATTCTAATTTTTGAATCCGGTGTCGTTTTGCGTGTCAGTTCATAAACACTATGCCATGGGATCGGTACGTCAAAGATCTCTTCCCAACTATTTTGCAATCTATATGGGACTGCTGTCAATCCTTTGGTCCTTAAGTGAAACTGATATACTTTTTTATTTATCACAGTTTTCCTTAACCAATTATGTTCTTTAATGCAAGGCCGACAGACAAGTTCCTTACTTTCTCCCCCTTCAACTTTCCTCTTCCACTTTTGCGGTATGGCTGCAATTATTTGGTTGTAATTTTGGGTAGAGCAGACATTTCCATATGTTTTTATTAGCTGCATGTGCGACATAACTCCACCAGTCCTACCGATGATATCATTTACGAAGATTATACCTTTTTTAAACATTCTGTCAATAAATATAGGTTTTTTGTCAATTAGTATATTTGAATTTAACCACAATATTTGTTGCATTATTTGTTCTGTCGTTTCTGGAGGATTAAATTGAAATTGTAACCAACTTTCTATGGCTTGTTTTAGAAATAGTGACATTTGGGAGATTATTTCCTTTTCAAATAACTGAAAGTGAGAGGTTGTAATCTGAATAAAGGGAAAAAGGCCTTTCTTGAACAGTGGGTGAGACAATCTTACTAATTTGCTTGAGAACCAGTTCGGATTTAAGTATAACTTTTGGATGACTGAATATTTTAGTGATAGGTCTAATGCTTTAATATTTAATAATTTCTGTCCTCCGAATTCATATTCATTATATAAATATGCTCTTTTAATTTTGTCTGGCTTGCCGTTCCAAATAAAATTGAATATTTTTTTCTCATATATTTTAAAAAACTGTTTGCTAGGCGTAGGCAAGACCATAAGCAAATAGGTAAACTGGGATAATACTAAAGAGTTAATCAGGGTGATTTTTCCACAAATTGACAGGTATTTTCCTTTCCATGGTAGTAAGATCTTATCTATTTTTGCTAACTTTCTATTAAAATTTATTGAAGTGAGATCATTTATTTCCTTTGGGATATGTATTCCGAGTATATCCACATCACCATCAGACCATTTTATTGGTAAACTACATGGTAATGTAAAAATTGTATTTTTTAGTGATCCAATACGTAATATAGTACATTTGTCATAATTTGGTTTTAATCCAGAGAGGTTAGAAAATGTATCTAGATCCTCTATGAGGCTGTGGAGGGATTCTAGTTGTGGATCTAAAAGAAAACATGAATCATCTGCGTACAATGACACCTTTGTTTTTAAGCCCTGTATTTCTAATCCTCTGATATTATTATTGGATCTGATTTTAATAGCTAACATCTCGATGGCCACAATAAATAGATATGCCGATAGTGGACAACCTTGTTTCACTCCTCTTGACAGTTTGAAACTTTCTGAGAAATAGCCATTATTTACTATTTTACACCTAGGGTTACTATACATGATTTTGACCCATTTTATAAGAGATTCTCCAAAATTGAAATGCTCCAGGCATTTATATATGAATTCCAGTCGAACTTTATCAAATGCCTTTTCGAAGTCTGCTATGAATAGCAGGCCTGGTTTCCCATATTTTCCATAGTGTTCTATTGTTTCCAATACTTGCCTTATATTGTCTCCAATGTATCTTCCATGTAAAAAACCTGTCTGATTAGAATGAATAATATCCGACAATACCTTTTTAATTCTATGCGCTATACATTTTGCTAGGATTTTTGCATCACAACACTGAAGTGTAAGGGGCCTCCAATTTTGTAAATGGACTGGATCTTTATATTTTCCACTTGTATCCTGTTTCAGTAATAATGAGATCAGACCTTCTTCTTGAGTGTCAGATAATCTACCATTTACATAGGAGTGGTTAAAACATGCTAATAACGGTCCTCTTAGTATTTCAAAAAAGGTTTGGTATACCTCGATTGGTATGCCATCCAACCCTGGAGTTTTCCCGGACTTAAAGTCTTTAATTGCATCCAGAAGTTCCTCCTCTGTAATTTCACCTTCACATGAGTCTTTCTGTGTGGCTGTTAATTTGACATTATCAATAGGAAAAAAATCTCTACAATTAGCTTCAGTTAGAGGAGATGGAGGCGACTGAAAAGAAAACATATGCTTAAAATACTTTGTTTCTTCCTTCAAAATATCATTAGGTGAATTATGGGTGACTCCGTCAATTGTAACCAGTTTCATTAAGTTATTTTTGGTAGCATTCCTATGTTGAAGATTAAAAAAGAATTTTGTGCATTTTTCCCCATATTCCATCCAGTTTGCTTTATTTTTATAATATATTACACTTGATCTTTCTTGAATAAGTTTTTCCATTTCTTTTTGTTTTTCCTCTAATTTATTCTGAGCCTCTATGTTACAGTTTTTATTGCCATCTATCTGTTCTGTTAGACTTTCTATTTCCTTTCTTAGTATAAACTCTTTTGACCTAAATTGCTTTTGTTTTCGAGATGAGTACTGAATTGCATGGCCTCTAAAGGCACATTTAAAGGTGTCCATTACAATAAGGGGATTCGCTGTACCTAAGTTATGTTGGAAAAAGTCAGTTATAAATTCCTTTGTTCTAATTATAAATAAATTATCATCTAATAGGCTTTGATTAAATTTCCAATATCCTCGCCCACGTGGAAATTCAGTCAGAGTAATGTATATGCCTATTATATGATGGTCCGACCGCATTCTGTCCCCTATCAACACTTTTTTTACTTTTGGTGCCAACGAGAATGAGATAAGAAAGAAGTCAAGACGACTAGCTTGATTCAGTCTCCGCCATGTATATCTCACTAGATCAGCATATTTAAGCCTCCATATATCTACTAGTTCTAATGTATCCATGACATTCACAATTTCCTTAAGAGCATGTGGGTGATTGTTTGTGGTGTGATTTCCTTTTCGGTCCATTGAGCTATTTAAAACAGTATTATAATCCCCCACCATAATAATATTGTCTTGAGTTGCTTGCAGGCTTGATAATTTATTATATATATTGTCAAAGAATTGTGGATCATCATTATTTGGTCCGTAAAGGTTAATGAGCCATATCTGTTTATTGTCCAATACCATATTTAAAATAATCCATCTACCTTGCGTATCTATTTGGACAATTTGCACATTCGGATCGAAATTACTATTAATTAATATCATCACCCCTTTTGAATTTCTTTGCCCATGGGAGAAGTATATTTCCCCCCCCCATTCTTTTTTCCACGCTACTTCATCTCGAATTGTTGAATGAGTTTCCTGTATACAATAGATATTATATTCCTTCTCTTTGAGCCATGTAAATATTGTTCTTCTTTTGTTATTATCAGCTAAGCCATTACAATTATAACTGGCTATACTTATTTCACCATACACCATAATGAGATACAAGTTTCAAGTCTATTTATCATTATATATGTTTGTAAATTTACCAATAAAAAATAGCGTAATGATTGAGTGTCCATATAGCTGTACCGTGATATTTGCATTGCTACGGAGTAACCCTTCAATTGTTCTCCACTAATTCCCCCGCTAAAGCCCCTCCCCATCCCAAGTTGAGCCGTCATCCCAGTGATCAGCATCCCCCCCACGTCCCTCCGTATCCCTAAGGCCCTGAGAGGCCAGGACCCATCCATCGAAAACAGCACACAGTGCCACCCACAAAACAGAAGCAGGTTAACCGCCAAAAGCATTTCCAATGCTTTCACCTCTATATATATATATCTATATAACTATTATTTATTTATTTTATTATGCATATCCTATTTTCCATCATTATCAATTAATATGCGTAATAATGTCGGCAGTTCACGCATAGGATTCTAACATATAACCAGGATTGCCATTATATTACATTTAATTCATTGACAAGCAATTATTATCCTAGCAAATAATTCCCGCGGTCCATCCCATACCCCCCCCCCCCAACATCCCCACCCCCCCCACAATAGATGCCAGACCAGCACACACGCACATACTCACATACTCCAACACACTCAACCCCCCTCCTCCACAATCCACCATAAAATCCAATACTCAACGGCTGTTATATCCCAGAGCCCAACCCGAGAAATAACTTGATCTACGAGTGCACATACAGTTAAAGCTGATTGAGAAAGCATGCAAATTGAGCAGAAATTGACAACAATGTGAGATTTGATTAATCTACTTAATCTATGTCAAGTCCTAGGTGATGGAGATCAGATCCACCCTCTTCACCTGAGACACAAACACTCTGATCCCCTGTTGTAACCATTTTCCCAAGCATCTCCATGCGGTCAGACCTTTGATTATTTTGTGCCACCTGGGCCACAATGATAAACCCCCTCTCTGATTGTCCGAGTGTGACCCCCTCCCCATGGGTTACTGCAGCCAGTGTTGCCAGCACTGCCACTACCTGGGTGGGCGTACCCCACCGGAATCCCCACCGGCTAGGTAAAAGGTCGTCAAGGTTCTCATTAGCAGCTTTGAGAATTTCCTTGTATATTATGCTCTCCCATCAGGGGGCTCTGGCTTTGTAGGACCAACCCTGCCAGGCAGGCTCAGAATCTTGAGGGGGCGGTGCTGCTCAAGTAGGTCTCTGACCGCATTTATTTCTCTATTTAGGCTGCATATTCACAGCAGGTCCATAAAATAGATGGGAACTTCTCTTTGGTGTATGGGTCGCTCAGGTGGGTGTCCAGGTTATAGGGTTAGGGATCTTTCCATCATGATAGGACAATGAATAATTAGATTAGATGTTTACTATATTTAAAAATGTATATCCCTCATCTACACAAAATTGAAAGCTCTCTCTCTCACTATACCCCCCTACCTTGTCAAAACACAACTGACTAGCTGAAATGCAATAAGTAGGAAAGAAATTCCACAAATTAACTTTTAAGAAGGCACACCTGTTAATTGAAATGCATTCCAGATGACTACCTCATGAAGCTGGTTGAGAGAATGCCAAGAGTGTGCAAAGCTGTCATCAAGGCAAAAGGGTGGCTATTTGAAGAATCTGAAATATAAAATATATTTTGAATTGTTTAACACTTTTTTGTTTACTACATGATTCCATATGTGTTATTTCATAGTTTTGTTGTCTTCAATATTGTTCTATAATGTACAAATAAAGTAAAACCCTGGAATGAGCAGGTGTTCTAAAACTTTCCTGCTGCTTCTCTACTCTCAGTGTCATCATTACAGAATACTGCCTCAACAAATGGAAGCAGCAGGAAATCAGGACATCTCCCAGACAGTCGACGAAGAGGGATACCGACTTCGTTAACACCACGACCAGCTGGCGCAACTTGTGACGGCTATGGAAGAGGTTCTTTGCAGTCTTCAACGACTCGAACATACCCGAGAGGCGTTGCCTTCAACTAGCAGAGGATACTCTGCCACCAGTCGACCCAGCGAGCCAGCACACGAGTCCATTCAGCAGCCCGCCCAGTTCAGCGATGCCCATTTGTCCCTCCCGGATTAATATGACGGAACCCCATCTAAATGCTGTGGCTTCCTACTACAGTGCTCCCTCTATTTTGCGCACCAGCTGGGAGCCCCCACCATCGAGAGGTCTAAGGTTGCCACGGTTATTTCTCTGCTGACTGGGCGGGCGTTGGAATGGGCCACGGCTGTCTGGGAGAGAGGAGAGGAGGAGCTGGATTCGTATGAGGGGTTCATGAATCTGTTCAGAGGTATCTTCGATCATCCACCGGAGGGCAGAGAGGGGGGTTGGAGAGTGCCTACTCCAACTACGGCCGGATGACCAGACCGCTGCCGAGTGCGCGCTCACCTTCTGGATAGTAGCAGCATCCAGAGGATGGAATGAGCCGGCGTGCCTTACGCTATTCAGAAGAGGACTGCGCAATGAGGTCCAAACGGAACTGGCATGTCGAGACGACAACCACTCCTTGGACGCACTCATCGCGATGGCCATCCGTCTGGATGACCTACTTCGGAAGCGTCGGTACCCTCATTGCTCTCTCCCTCACTCAGTGAACACTCTGTATCAGAGCCTGAACCCATGGAGGTAGGGGTCACATGTCTCCACAGTTGGGGCTCTGTCTCTATTATGGTCAAGGAGGGCACCAGCTCCAGCAGTGTCCGGTACGTCCCAACTCGGGATCCACGAGAACAGAGGGACGGTCACGTGATCTTCCACCTCCTGGGGCATGTGTGAGTATCCCCTCTTCATCACTTTCTGCCAAACCCTTTTTAGTGTCGATCACACTAGCTGACTGTCCCTCATGTACTGTTTCTACAGCGCTAGTATGAAGAAAAATAAAATGTCTGCACTCACTAACTGTAAGTCGCTCTGTAGTGGATTCCGGTGCCACAGGGAACTTTATTGACCAGACCCTTGCCTCCTCTCTTAACATCACTTCATACCCGCTCTCCTCTCTGTTTCTGGTTCAAGCCCTTGATAATCGGCCACTAGGATCCGGGACCATACCACCCCACTCACCCTCGTGGAGTCCATCCAACATTCCCTTCTTCATCACCAGTGCACCAGCTCACAAGATCATCCTCGGCCTCCCATGGCTCCAACGCCAGAACTCCACCATCTCATGGTCGAGGATGAAAATCACGGACTGGGCACCCGAATGGCGGAGGACCTGCTTACCCGTCCCCTGTGGTTCCCCGTCAGTTGAGAGTCCTGTGGTTACCCTTCAGCCCAACATCCCGGACGTATACCAGGACCTACGGGATGTATTTTCCTAAACCCGCGCCACCTGTTTCCCTCCTCATCGCCCCTGGGACTGTGCCATCGACCTGCTTGCAGGCTCTGCGCCCCCGCGCAGACACATCTACCCTCTGTTGGTGGCTGAGACCAAGGCCATGGAGGAGTACATCCATGAGGCGCTCCAACAGGGTTTCATCCGCATGTCCACCTCTCCTTCTACTGCAGGCTTCTTCTTCTTGGCTAAGAAGGATGGAGAATTATGCCCGTGTATTGATTACAGAGGACTGAATGAGATCACTACCAAGTACCGTTACCCTCTCCGTTGGTGCCGGCAGCCATCGAACATCTCCGAGGGGCCCGGTTCTTTACCAAATTGGACCTGTGGAGTGCTTACAATCTCATCCGCATCCAGGAGGGCGATGAATGGAAGACAGCTTTCAGCACGATGTCTGGTCACTACGAGTATTTGGTGATGCCTTTTGGCTTAGCAAATGCTCCGTCAGTGTTACAGGCATTCGTCAACGAGGTGTTCCGGGACATGCTCGGACGCCAAGTGGTCGTGTATATCGATGACATCCTGGTCTACTCGGCCACCTTGGAGGATCACATCGCTCACGATTGAGTAGTCCTGGAATGCCTCCTGGCCAACCAACTATATGTCAAGGCAGAGAAGTGCCAATTTCATCAGGAAGTTGTCTCCTATCTATGCTACCAGATCAGCCCGCAAGGAGTGATAATGGACATTAAGAATTTAGATGCTGTCAGGTAATGGCCAGTCCCAGCCACCATAAAGGGCATAAAGGGGTTACATTGGTTTTTGAGATTTGCCAAATTCTACCGCCGTTTCATCAGGAACTTTAGCTCCATCACCTCTCCTCTCACCTCTCTCCTCAAGGGTGGTCCCCGTAGGGTCCACAGCTGACATGGCTTTCCTCCTACTGAAGGGACGTTTCACCTCTGCCCCATTGCTCAAAAACACAGATTCTACACTACCCTTTGTGGTGGAGGTGGACGCTTCAGAGGTGGGCGTGGGGTCTGTACTGTCTCAACGATAAGGTAATCCACAAATATGGTATCCTTGTGCTCTAAGAAGCTGTCTCCTGCAGAAAGGAATTATGAAGTTGGCGATCGCGAGCTCCTGGTGGTGAAGTTGGCATTAGAGGAGTGGAGACACTGGCTGGAGGGTGTCAAGGACCCATTCGTCATCCTCACTGACCATCGGAACCTGGAGTACATACGGACAGCGAGGCGGCTGAACCCGCGCCAAGCTAGGTGGGCTCTTTTCTTTACTAGATTTGACTTCACGCTGACTTATCGCCCAGGTTCAAAGAACACCAAAGCCGATGCCCTTTCCCATCTCTATGATTCGGGAGAGGGTCCTGAATGCACCCATAATTCTTTCCTCTCGAGTCATAGCCCCTATGGTCTGGGACGTAGATGTGGACATTTGCCAGGCTCTAGAGAGGGAACCCGCACCCACTACCTGTCCTCCTGAGCGCAACTATGTTCCCACAGGGATAAGGGATCGGCTGCTGACCTGGGCGCACACAGCTGTCGTCGCTGGACATCCAGGTATTACTCGTACTACTCAATACATCTTCGAGAAGTGTTGGTGACCAACCTTGGCGCAGGACATTATTCGCTACGTCAACTCCTGTTCCGTATGTGCTCAAACTAAATCCCCCCGGCATGATCCAGCAGGGAAACTCCTTCCCCTTCCCGTACCTCAGCGTCCCAGGTCTCATCTATCCATGATTTTGTCACTGATCTCCCCTCCTCTGATGGTTTCACCACTATTTTTGTGGTTCTGGATAGATTCTCCAAATCATGTCATTTCATCCCTCTCTCTGGTCTCCCTACTGCTCTCCAGGTTGCTGAGGCACTGTTCCAGCAGGTCTTCCGGCATTATGGCCTTCCGGAGGACAACATCTCCGACCGTGGCCCCCAATTCACATCACGGGTATGGAGAGCATTCATGGAGAAGCTCGGGGTCACGGTCAGCCTCACTTCCGGGTATAGGCCTCAGTGTAATGGGCAGGTGGAGAGGATGAATCAGGAGCTTGGGAGGTTCCTGAGGAGTCACTGCCAGGACCAGCAGGGGGAGTGGGCCCAATTCATTCCATGGGAGGAGTACATCCAGAATTCGTTACGTCACTCCTCCACCGGGCTGATTCCCGTCCAGTGTGTTCTGGGTTGTCAGCCGGCCCTGGCTCCGTGGACCCCGGGCCAGACCGAAGCTTCTGTGGTGGATGAGTGGTTCAGGCGCGCAGAAAAAGTGTGGAGCGATGCCCACGTGAGACTCCAGCGCACCGTCCACTGTCAGAAGGAGCAGGCAGACCGCGACCACAGTGAGACTCCCATGTTTCATCCTGGGGATCGTGTCTGGCTCTCTACCAGGAACCTCCCACTCCGCCTGCCCTGCAAGAAGCTGAGCCCATGGTTTGTGGGGCATTTCAAGGTTCTCCAGAGGGTCAACGAGGTGATGTATAGATTACAGCTTCCCTTCATGTCTCCCTTCTCAGGTCAGTGGTTCCTGGTCCCCTGGCTGAGGCTGTCCCCCACGACACCCCTCCGCCCACCCTGGACGTCGAGGTAGCTCCTGCCTATGCCATCAGATTCCTACTGGATTCCCGGCGTCGTGGGGTTCGGCTCCAGTACCTGGTGGACTGGGAGTCGTACGGTCCAGAGGAGCGGTGTTGGCTTCCGGGTTCTGGATCGCAACATCATCCGTTATTTCCACCTTCGCCGCCCGGACCGGCATTACACTACACCTGCAATAACAGACAGTTTCGGTGCAAACAGTGGAATTAAATTCTATGGGCAAATGATTATTGCTGACAACACCCTCGGAGCTAACAGTTAAAGGAGCATACTGTAGATTAGGTTTCTTACGTTGAGTGCACCTACAGTATATATCTCTGGGATATACTGTAATACGATTTCCATGTCCTCTGTTGCTTTTAATGACAGGGAGGACTGGAACGCTACCAAACCCAGACTGTTAGTCTCTTAAGCAGTTCGCTAGGTTGATAGAGATAATCCTGGAACCCCTGTGGTTAGGGTGAATCCCATCTCAAGTCCCACAGCAAGTCAAAATTGTCACAAAAGGAGTCCTGTCATTGCAAAGTTTCTTCAGGAACTCGTTTATGGCAGCAAGGCGGCTGTAACATTCCAAACCCCTTGGAATGATTATTATCTTCCCTGTGCCAACCAGGGTGTTCAAGAGAGTGTTGTAGTACTTCTTCAGTTCCTCAGATTGCCTAAAGCGAATCTAGTTAAAGCCAATGTGCATGACGATGGTGCCAATACCAGAGTAGTTGGCTAGAACTGTGGGCAGGAGGGAGTTGATATCTTTGACAAGGGCGCCTGGGTGACACTGGACCTTGTTCGGCCCACAGGCCGTAGGCAGTCCAAAGTCTCTCACCATCGAGCTGCCCATGATGATGGTGGTCGTGATGGAATCCGATGGGGAAGGAAGAGGGGGAACAGAACGAGACTGCCTCAGGCAGGGGGGAGAAGGTGTGCTTCGATCCATGCCAGCCTGACTCACCGAATACGCAACAGTAGCAGCAGATGGCGTTGGAATCACTGCAGAGGTGGAGGAGGGCCCAATACTCTGCTTCCTTTTGTCAGTGACCGGCTGAGCCGTGGAGGAGGGTGCCACTGGTTGGCTGCTGGCTGTTGGTGTACTCCCAGGATCAGAGCTGACTCCCGGGGCCGGTAGGTCCACCTCCAGCGGGGCAAAGCTGTTTAATAGCTGGATCTGATCATCTAGGATACACAGAGGCCGACTAGAATGCTCCCCTCCCGACCTCCTACGCTTTGTCAGAGTCCAGTCTCCCATGGGCCGCGGAGTTGAGCTTACCATCTGTCCAGTGGATTGGAGCAGGTCAGCACTGCTCGGCTCATCGACACCTTGGCTGTAGGAGGCGTTCAGAACTGAGATTCTGTGTGCCTGAGCTGCATCGAAGTACTTAGAAAGCACATCTTGTTTTTCCCGCGGCTGAGCTAGCAGCTGGAAAATCTCTTCCCTAAGATGCTTGATGATGCATTTGTGACAGACAAAGATTTCATCTGTGTGTGTGTGTGTGTGCGCATGCTATTGTGCTCAATATTATGATTAATAGCTCTGTCCGTCATGTTATGTTGTCTGGCAAATAGATTCCCCCTAACGTTACAACAGATGAACACAAATGAGTCCCCTGGGGAGACGTTTCAGGGGGAAATAATTTCTCTGTGACACTGATGGTGAAGGACATGGACGTGGCTCTCTCGCTCGCTCTCTCTTTCTCTCCCTCTCTCTCTCTTTCTCTACTAGGGCATCAGTTGTGTTGACATTTTCTACTTAATTCCAACTCATAACCATAATTGCATTCATTTCTGTCTTTCATCTATGCATCTCACTGTCTCAGATACGTAACGGAGAACACTTCCACCTCTCTTTCATCTCACTCC